>NC_049202.1:3810091-3940091 GCF_013347855.1 Anguilla anguilla
ACGTTTTAGTCTGTTTGAGGGTGGGACATTGCTAGACTGCATAAATCTGTCAGGATGTCTGTGCTTTTTGCCTTATTTCTTCCCACACGAAAGGCCGAAACAAACTCCTCCAGCTTTTCAGTTATTTATGCCAAACCTTTTCTGGAACAGGATGAATAAGAAGATGTTTGGGCTGAGCAAGACTGGCAAAAAAAAAAGGAAAAAACATTCTCCACAGAATAGAGACCTCCCAAAGAACAAGACGGAAAATATTTTCTGTGGCCAGGCACGCTCAGTCGATCACAGAGCAGGATTCTGGAGGTGAGAGTGCAGTGTGTGGGTAACTGCTCCGCAGACCTTGAATCAAACTGGGGAAATGTTTTTAAAATAATAAAAAAATACACAAATATATGTGTACACATCACTGTACAGATCGTTTTGTGTGTGTGTGTGTGTGTGTGTAAAATTTAAAATAACCATGCTACAATAACAACAAAGATTAGGCCTTTCATTTTTATCATTTCTTTCTTTTTTATTGAGGGACGTGTAGCAGTGAAAGTGTGTTTTCTCTCACCTGTAGCGAGCAAAGCAGCCCTCTCCGTACTGCACGAGGGCTGCTGACAGGCAGAGAGAGAACGCCATTTTGGCTCCAGATCTTTGAGACCATCTCTTTACTGAGAGATCCACATTGCTGTGAAGTGGAACTCCTCCTGAGTCAGCCTGTATTCACTTGGACATCTTTCTCCCCCAAAAGCATGCATCTCAACGGCAAGCAGGACACTAACATTCCCATGCCATGTGTTTGCAGTGGACCACTCTCAGACAATGGCAATGGAACAAAACAATGACATCATTAGCGATGTCCACACTCCACACACAGCGATAGAATACAACTGCCCCCCCCCCCCAAAACTGCAAATTTGATTAATCCTGATTATGTCAGAATTTCCGATTTTTCCGCCATTGGCTCAAATCCTGTGACCTGCGCTGGGCCTACCCTGTACAAGAACAAAGGCTGACTGCACACAACCGCGTTATCGTCACGTTTTTTAAAGCTGAACTAAACAAGCTGACTGGTGTTCAGCTGCTATGACCCAGGAGAACACCGCAGAGAGAACCCGGGAGCTCTGAAATAAGCAGAACATTCCAGAATTCTGCACCGACGCTGCCGCGGCAACCTCATTCCGACTCGTTAACAGCCGCTCGAGGTCGTCACCTGCGTTTCATCATCACTGTGGTTTAGCATGAAAAAACCCCAGCATTCTTTCCACATGGACACTGAAGCTGACGACTGAATGAATAACTGCATTAATCAATGAATGAATGCATTAATGAATGGAAGAATTAATAACAGGTGGAGTAATAATATCTAGCGGCCCAAAGTCACCTCCTTCAAATTCTCAATATGGAACAGGAGGATTTGGAGCTGAAAAACAATCCGATTCATTCGACACCAAACTGGCTCCATTACACTGGCCGGTTTTGATCTCAATTTTTCAGCGCTAAATATTTCCATTTTGCCGTTCAGTAGCAGTTTGATCATTCTGAGGCAGCTGCTGAGCGGTGAAGTCTTTGACTGAACGGCTCCTGTATTTGTTATATCCCCAGGAGGCAGCTGGTCAATCAGCTGAGACTAAAATAATGACTGGACTTTGCTTTGAAAAGGGGGGGGGGGGGCACCACTGTGAGATGTCGTTCCTCTCGCTAACCCAAATTCATGCCAATCTGGCACAGGAGTGAAAGCCCCACCGCCCCCACCCCCACCCCATCCACGATGCCCTGCCTTGAAAGTATTCAACAGACTCCGATACACTACTTTGCCAGAAATATGTGGACACCTGACATCCAACATCTCATCCATAATTATGGGCATTAATATGGATTTGGTCCACCCTTTGCTGCTATAACAACTCTCCACTCTACTGGGAAGGCTTTATATCAGATGATGCAGCATTGCTGCAGGGATTTGCTTCCATCCAGCCAGAAGAGCATTAGTGAGGTCCACATACTTGTGGTCATATAGTATAAATTGAATGTTTGTGGATAAATGGAAGTTCTGGACAGGGCTTCACGTTATGGCAATAAAAACAATTAGAGACCAGAAACACAAAGGAGATTTCTGGTTGCCGATTTTTGTGTTTGGACGTTTGCCCTCTTAATTCGCGTAAAAAAACAAAAAACAAACAAAAAGGCAACTCATTTAGTTCTTTCGAGCCAGCCCCAGTGTAACTGGGTACTTTTCTTTTCTCGGAAAACCACCCTATTTACATTCTTTCACACAGTTAAACTGGGCCTATTCCCACGCAGTTAGCGCTCTCTCTGCACGCCAGACGGCACGTGCGTCAGGGGGCCCAAACGGCGCCAAATTCGCTAACAGAGCACACCGATTATTTGGGATGTAACGCAGCTCAAGTATTTTATCAGAGCGTAAAAACCGTTCGGGCTTGTTGCTCCGCGAAAAAAAAAAAAAAAATTACAGCAGCTCAAACAACGGCGTGTTGCTACGGACAACGGAGGGGTTCAGAAAAGCAGAGAGGAGTACAGAAAACAGGGACCCCCCACACGGCAGAAACGGGGTGCTCTGTGCGTCGGTGGCGTTTAATAGCAGAACAGCACAATAAAGCACAAGATAACCCGTCATTAAAAAAAAAATCTGACGGTTTAAATCGGACGTTTAAAGGAAAAACGAAAACCAGATTCAGTACCGTTCCATTTTAATGATCCTGCTACTGGCTAGGCTTAAAAAAATAAAAATAAAAAAAACTTTAATTGCGGTTGCCTTACGTGCAGTGTTCTACGTCCGAAAAATGCTGCTTTGACTCAGATATGCGTTGCCACTACTGTGTATAGAGCGGGTGCGGTTTCCGTGGCGACACAAAACGATTCATTCAGGGAGAATTTTTCAGGATGGCAGACAGATATGCAATATACCCAGAACCTAGGCATGGTGTCACTGATGCTTTTCTCCACAATATTATCAGAGGACAGATCAATTTACCGTCAAAAATTGATTTTAGGGTAAAGCTCCCTTTAAAAATCCATTTCACAGCTGCCTAGGGTTCCTTCTATTTCGGAGCGAATAGGAAATTCACATTTTTCAGTTGTGAAATGAAGTGCCATAGCTGTTTACTCAGTAGCGTTTCATGAAACTACAATTGGATACAGCGCCTCGAGCATACACACACACAGATGCACACACGCACACATATACACACACACTCACAAACACACACACATACACACTCTCACACACGCACAAATCGCTCCTTTTCTCCTGCCACTGATGAAGTTTCAAACACTCAAATCTGTATCTGTGCACCAGCCGAGAATGTTCACATCTGAGACACTCCATTCACGCCCTGTGCTCTACGCAACATGGAGTTCCCTTAAAAAAAAAAAAAGCACTCAGGGAAGACCTTCAGCTGGTACGCCGGAGTCACGCGCCGCCAAGCTCGGATCTCTGTCCCGCTCGGCTTGCCCTCCGGGGGAGAAAGACACGACTCACGGGTCAGGAAGCTCGGATCTCAACTCCGCAGGCCTCCGTCCAATGAGCTGCCTCCGTCAGAGGCACAAGGGTTGCCCGCACGCGTCTTCACGCGTCGCTGCTTTCTGAAACATTGACAACGGGGGGCTGCTCCGTGTGGCCATGTCGCCGCCACAGGAGAACTGAGCTGTGATTGGTTCGCCCACTACTCTGACAACCAATACTGGCAAATCAAATGAGGATGGGTGAAAAAAAAAACACAAGCGGTTCCTAAGCGATATAAAATAAAAATAAAATTTTTATTTGTGCTTTATCCATTTTCAATTAGCACTACGCATTAGATATGTCATATTACTGTCAGTGCCAATGCTGTATTAATATTCAAAATAGGTTTGCAAAAAATTGTTTGCCTGCTATAAGAACACTGAATTTGGGCGTAAAACGGGAGCTGGATCGATACGCCCCTCGTCATCGAGCGCAAACACGCTCGCTGTGTCGCCGTGACAACGACGTCCGCATCGAGCGCGGACCGGGGGGGGGGGGGGGGGGGGGGGGGAAACCCGGAACGCCCAGCCCCCCCCTTCCCGGGGGCTCTTCTGCCATCTCAACGCATTTCCCAAACGGGAGATGATGACAGGAATTCCAAAGACGGATCGAGGACACGGGACGCGGGAAGACGAGGCGATCGCCTGTAGAGGAGCGGGACGGGCCGTACATTTCCGAAGGCGGATTTGATTTGCGCGGACGACGGCCGTAACGTGACGTCGGACGAAAGCTACGACCGAGAGAACAGGCACGCCGCACTGCCTCTGCTTCCCCGAAACACACCCCCACGTCAAACGAGACAGAGCGAGGTTTAGCGTGGAGAGAGTTAGCGAAATTTCAGTGTGGGCAGAATCCATTAATCCGAGTTCAGAAATCCCTGATCACAGACGTGGCCTGGGAGCGAGCGTGCAGGAGTTTCTGGAAACACACGTGTTGGCACGGGGATGCTGCCGCTCATGACTGACACGACTGCAGGTTGGGTATGTTCCAGAAACTCGGTTTTTCAAGCAGCGTTCAACCGATTTACACAGCGGGATTTCCAGTGGAGAGACCGGTCTGAAGCTCTCGCACGGGACTCCTATCCCATGATCCCAGGGCGTGCGGTTTCATGCGCCACCTCGCACACAGCAGCCACATTCATAAACAGGAGGGGGAGTCACGCCAAGGGGGGATTCCGTGTGACCTGGCAACCGCAGGGAAATCAAAGAGAAAGAAGCGGGACCGTCTCCTAATTGATGATTTATGAGGGAGGAGGGACGCGTGTGGCATTGATCCATCGGGCGTGGTCACCCGCTCGCCGAAGGGATCGGCAATCCTTGGGGTCGGAAGGTCACGTCTCAGACGCACAGAAGAGACTGAAATGTGCCTAATTGGGACCTCAATGATGTCAGTAACATCTCTCTCTCTCTCTCTCTCTCTGACAGCAGGCCAGGGATTCTTTTTTGGCTGAGGGGGTGGCACGAGCACGACAGGAAGTGACACGTACAAAGAGAACACGCAGGGGGAGTGAGAGACGCGAGCCGTTTTGGTGTGTCACACGGGGCTGGCTGTCCTTCCATCACATCCCAGGAACAAGCTTCCGGAATGTTCATGCAAGAGAGTCGCAGCGATTTAGAATGTGCTCAGAATCAGGAACTAAGTTTACGTTTCCCCCTTATACACACACACACTGACACACTCTCACACACACACACACTCGCGCACACACACACACACAGACACACTCTCACACACACACACACACTCGCACGCACGCGCACATACACACACACACACTCACACACACACACACACACAGATGGGCATGCACCAGAACAGAGGACACATTCCCCGTCAGCTTGCTAATGCACATGCATGCAGGGTCACGTTTAAATGAAACATCACTCATACCTTTGACAGGTAGTGTGGAAATGTAATTTATAGCTGCTTTAATGGCTTCCAGTATACATCCATGATGTGCAAGTCCTGCCTCCGTAGCCAGTGTAAGACTGAACAAAACACCGCGTAGAGGTCACAAACACACACACACACAAACACACACACACATATATGCATAAACACGCACTCACAAGCACAGAGAGTAGACATGATGCACCACATATCATATTTACAAAGATCATGCAAACAAAACAAGATAAACAGTACAGTCTGAAAGCTGGGCTCCTAAAAAAAAGACAGCAGATATGTGTGTATTTTTTTTCCTTTCCAAAAAAAGACACAAAATGCATACAAATCCAACTTTACGTTCAAACCCACAGACCGACAGATCAAAGATGTGAAGACGCATTACGCTCAAGACAGGGGACGGGAGGGGGCGGGGGAACCAACGCGTAAAGCGATGACCAATGAGAATAAATCTCGCCGGGACTCAGATGTTGACGTCTGTTTCCGGCACTTTCTCTGTCATCGTTCAGAGTGTTTTGGTTGAAATACGGTGCCTTTCGCCCCGTCCTTCCAAAGCGGGCGGAGAGGCGGTGGTGGCAGGAGTGGCGTCGGTTTCCGTGGTGTCGATGGCGGACAGAGAAAGCGGTGGCGTCCCCGCTGCCCAATCCCCCCCCCCCCCCCCAGAGGGAGGCACGTCTGGAAACGGCGAGGTTCGTGGCGGGTGGTGGGGGAGGGGGGGGATGTCGCCGAAGATGTTAAACTCTCCCGGGGATTCTGGGTAGTTCGTTAAGTCTCAGCAACAGCGCTTTCTGCCAAACTAGAAAAACCAAACAGAGACAGATCGCCGTCATTACCGCCGTTCCCTTCACAGCCCGGACTTCTGACGCTGACAGTGGGGAGGTTGGGGGGGAGGGGAGGGGAGGAGCGAGGGCGGGGAAAACACACGATGATTACGCCTTAAGAACAGACTTCGGCACTCTGATGCTGTGTTTTTCCTCTCGTTTAATAATGCAAAGCGGGAGAGACCGCGGTGTGTTTTTTTGGGGAAGTTCACAGAGCACCGTGCACACACACACACACACAGACACACACACTCACACAATCTCAGTCTGTGACAGAGTGGCCTTATGTAACTCTCTGAATCCTGATGCGCTGGAGCTCATTCACGGACTCTGGCAACCCTGTCGAGGGGAGTTGTGCTTAAGAGCAGCCAGAGACAGGGTTATGAAGGAGATGGGCTGTGTCATCCGCCATTTTTTACTGGTCAGCTAAGGGCTGTGTAGCAGCGAGAGCCAGCAGACCCTATGGACCACCAGGACCAGGATTAGCGGTACCGCTTCCTTCTACAGTCCCTTAAGTACTAGGTATTTACCAGGCAAATACGTGCTAAAAAAAGAGCACATAATTGGCTAATTAACATAGGACAAAAATAGCTAAATACGAAGAAACTAAAACTGAAATACTGAGAAACACCTCCTCTATTATTGATCAATTCAAGCGAATAACTGGCAGTTAAGGTCGAGGTTGCTAACAGCCTGAGATTAATTGCATACTTCCCAGGAATTTCGTTAATACCTTCTTGGAAACGCCTCTATTAGAATGTAAGCATTGTGCTATTCTTAGCACTTATTTCCCTGGTAAATATCCAGCACTCAGGCGCATGAATACAGCTGTACGAAATGAGTATGGTACCTTATCGAACCTGTGTTTTGTAGTTCTTCCAATGACCATGATGTGCACTTCTGTACGTCGCTTTGGATAAAAGCGTCTGCTAAATAAATGTAATGTAATGTAATGTATGTAAAAGGAAGTGTTACTGCGTTGGCCACCCCAGTTTCACTCCTAACCTAAATCAACGCATCATACGTCTCTGTACCGCCAACAGGAAGCCGGAGGACCCGAGCTGGCCTCACTGGTGCGGGGGAGAGGTCACCCGCCATCCCGTTAACAGCGGGAAGCACCGGGACGGGCCAGCTCACCGTTTTCGGGGATTAGGGCTCCCTCTCGGACGAGACGTCCCCCTCCGCCCCGCTGCTGGCGCTGGGGTCCACCTTGGGGCGCGAGGCGGCCTTCTCCCGCGCCGAATCCGAGGGGGGCTTGGGCCGCGTCTTCTCCTTCCTCTGCTGCTGCTTCTCCTGCTTGGAGAGCTACGGGGGGGGGGGGGGGGTGAACGACAGGACGCCAATAAGCCCTTTAAGGTGTGAGGTCACAAATACGCGATTAGAATGTTGCGAACGGAACATTCTAATGCCGTTTCTGATTCCGAGCCCTGTTCGGTTTCCTAATCCCTCTGCATCATGGGGGCAGTCAGAAAGCGAGCAACAGCGCCCCCTCTCCAGGGTGAAATGGCCCAGCTCACAGGCGACCCCATACAGACACCCCCAAAAAAATTAAAATTCCAGTCATTCGAGCAGCGGATGTCTCTAGCGAGTGCACGTACAGTCCCTGGCCTGTGCAAATAACATGGCGGGGGGGTAGTGACACCGCTGGATATCATCGTCTCGGTATTGACTCTCCGATGGGGAATTCACTGATGAAGCCACTGAGATTAGCCCAAACGGCGGACGGCGGGGCCAGTCGAGATGCATTCTGACAGCAGGAGCTGTGCTAGCCGTCTCCAGCGCGGGGCCTACAGCTCATCCAGAGAGCCTGTGACCAGGCTGATAAGAGCTCTCCGTTCAGGCAGTATTTGACCAGAGGGCTTCTGTGTACAGACACGCGCAGATAGGCTAACAGACAGCTGATTATCATATGGATTATTATCCCACCCTAGCCAAGGAAATCACAGCACATGGCCTGAGGTGTGTGCCTGTGTAGCGTATGTGTGTGTGTGTGTGTGTGTGGCATGCATGTTAAATAACTGCTGAGATTATTACCAATTAGAAGAAAAAGATTCACCCCCCCCCCCCCCCCCCCCTTAATCTGACTCCCTGTGACCAAACTGGAACATTGCAGGGCATCACAGTGAATTAATGAGCTTGGAGAAAATGATAGAATGAGGCCTACATGATTCTGGTTTGCCTTTCTTGTTTGCCTATGTCTATATTAATGCAATAAAAACTGCAAGGAGAAACAGATTTTTTTTTTGTAGATAAATGAGACTCAGCCAGATTTCAAACCTTCCCTAAGCACAGTGACCTCAGTCATCAATCATTGTGACATGGCAGAAATCAGGTCCACTCATGAAAGGATCATTTATTTCTGAATACTTCCCCAGATTCGGCAGAAGCTCTTATCCAGGGCAAATTATAACGAGCAGTACAAAATGAACATCAAACACCAAAGGGCAACATGACATCTCTAGTACAAGTCATAAGCATAATTTATAGTTGCGGGCTTTCTAAACAATCTAAATCAGTAAGCAGCAGAGTTCAAGGTCAAAGTCCAACTAGAAGATTGTTGATTTAAACTGGATGAACCCGGGTACCGACTGAAGAGGCGATTCGTCACAAACCGCCACAAGGTGGCCAGAGACTCTTTCCTCCAAACTCGAGAATATACCCCATTTGATCCTCGTTTCTCTTAAGCGCCATCGTTGCTTCCGGACGTGCCAGCCAGGTACATGACTGCCGTGAGAGAAATTAGCCGAACAGATGTGCTGCGTTTATAGGGGAAACCCAGCGAGAGCATTACAGGTTTTATTAATCTGGTTTTGAAATCAACGAACGTTCCAGTTGCCGGCTCAATGGCCACGATGGAACACTTCGGAGCGGAACACTCAACGCGGCGCTCTGATAGGCTGCGCTAAAACTTTTATGACGGCCAAGGAAATATTTATAACATAAATGTGACATTAAGACCGTAACATCCTGTTGGAATGTTTTAAAAAGCCTTTGCATTATTCATACCTCTAAAGTCTTAAATGTAATGAGGAGAATGGATCTAGATATCAGGCCTGGCATACATTAACATTCAGTATGTGCACGTAACCGTGGAAAACAGAGAGGAGGCTGGGCACGAGGACATCTGAAACTAGCGAGGAAAAAGCAGTAGCTATTAGCGCTTCTGTGTCAACCAGCACTAACACATTAAATAAATATCATTTTAGAACATCGCCAGGGAAGCATGGGCCCATTGAACTATTAGATAGCTAACTAAAACTGGCGTATATCATAAATATATATTTTAATAATATTGCATTCAGCTTGTAGTTATTTTAAATATCTCCACGATCGTTACATGCAAAATCAAATGCATGAAAACCCTATAATTGCGCATCGCAGCGCACCATTGATTTTGAGCCGAACCTGGGCCATGGACTTGGCTGCATTTGGCTGCATCAGCATTTCAGGCCGGCGAAGCGATGATTTATTTCTGATTTTTTTTTTTTCAAAGGCTCCCGGTGTGCTAGCCTCGTACGGTAGTTAAAAATACCAAGCGCTTCATCAATAATAAAAAAGGAGGCGGTATTCATGGGAGACTACTTTTAAAAAAAATTATTTATTTATTTTCATGAAACCCCATTACAGGTACTGACAGTATGCGGCAAATTCAGGTTCCGCGCGCAGCTTGGCCTACTTTAGGCATCGAGTGAGTCAACCTGGTTCAGGAAAAGTCGGCGCGAGCTCGTTTTTAAACAGACAACAGGGCCAGGTGCAATCACGACTGTGGTTCCTCCGCTCTAACCCCCCACCACCCCCCTCAGGCATTGCACAAGAAAAACCTTGCTTTAACTGGCGAGACTTCCCACTATACAATCCAGGTTGCAAAACATTCACTGAAATTTCCAGCTTGGTCGTATTCCAAGGTAAAAAAAAAAAAAGTAACTTAATAAAATTTTCAAATAAAAAGAAAAGGCTGACGATCGATTTCTGGATAAGCTTGCTGACCTCTGTTAAAGTTTAATCCCACCTAGAGGCCGAGTCAGGGAACAGCGCCTTGGAACAGTCTCCAAAACTAGACAGGATTAAAATTCCAAAGACTGTCTGCTTGCATACGACTCGCAAACCGATTGGCAGGCATTTAAACTGAACAGAGGTCAGGCCCTGCCTCGTCAAAGCATCTGGCATGGCAGCCATGAAGGAAATCAATCAATTCAATTAAAAAAAGGCCCAACGTTCTCAATAAATAAAATAAGAGAAGACAGACTTTGTGCTGTGCCGGTAGACAGGGACGGCGTGCATGATGCCTGGGCCCCAGACAAAATTATCTCAATGGGCCCCGCCCCCAATCAATGGCCAACATTTAGGAGTGAGGATCACTCTCTCTCCTGGGCCCCCCCTGGGCTGGGCCCGGGACAGCTTCCCCGGTTGTCCCCCCCCAGACGCTGGGCCTGCCGGTAGACTCCGTCTCTGAACAGCGTGTGTAAAAAGTCATTTATTAATTAATTAATAACCTTATTAATTCCCATCCACAACGTTGAGAGCTCGCCACCCCATTACACAACACTGAACGCACTGAGTTAATCTGCGTGTATCCATTCAGTTTACAAAAACGCACTCCTCTCTCCAGGAGTCCATGCGCATGTGTGCCCAGCTATATGTCAGCCACCATAATACATTCTGAGTTCTTGTCAAAATAACGACTTTTCGAGACCATGGCAACAGGGCCCTTATAAAGGCCGATGAAATCGCAGGCGAAATAAGTCTCAAGATCCGAGGGTGCGCTACGATGACTCATAAGAAAAATCACTGCGGTATGATTGCAGATATATATGTTTAAAAGAAGAAGAAGAAAAAAAAGAAAAGAAAAATTATTTATGTTCCCGATACAATGGGCACCCGCCCGCCCACTGCGGCGCTGTCTCCATGGAAACGGATTGGGGAGGGGGAGGCAGGGGCCGGCGAGAGTGCCAGGGTCCCCTGCAGGGCGGCAGGGGCGCTCACGCTGTGGGCAGCGAACCCTGATTTTCGTTGCGCCAATCAAGAGTCTCCTACTCGCGCCCGTCAGTCACGGGGTCACGAGCAGCGGCGGACATTTTCTTCTCTTCTTCCGCTCCGGCGGTTTCTGCGAGGCGGATAACTAACTCCGCCTCTCACCGACCCCGGAAAACGGTCTGCTACACACCTCGTCCAGACCAGCCAGAGCGCTGGTTTCTAAAAACAGCGCCCCAAATCTAGGCGACGCACGAACTGAGGGGAAAACAGCGCCCCCAAAATTTTTCCCCAAAATGGGAATTTTTCAGAAAATGAACTGCACTTCGCTTCATTCGCCAAATTGACTGAACTGAAATGGAAGAGACATTGACCCCTTCCCTCGACAGACTCAATGGGCGAACAGATTTTCTGCGACCCGCCTCTTATTAACATTCAGAGCCACATTAGCCTGAATGCGGAAGAACAAAAGTGTTCAGTACTACCGGTGTGGATGTCAATAATATAATGAAAATAATATAATAAATATATTTGTCATGTCACCCATCATCAATCCACACAGTGCCAAGCGCTGAGCTACAGCCTCCAAACGATTTCCCCTCCATGACAGAAGGCCTACGTGGGTTTACTGGTCTACATTCACCAGTCTGCTATAGCTAACAATAGTTAGAAAGTTTCCTTATAAAGTAAAAAAAAGCATGATACTGGAGAGTCTTTAATAACTTTGCTGGTCATTTTGGGAATGAAATAGAATCTCAAGAAAGCAGGAAATGACAACAGCACCACCTACTGCACAACAGAAGCCTTGCAGGCAGGAGTCGATTTGCTTTGCAGGTAAAATGTTTATCAAATTGTAATTTGCAGGACAACTTCAATGGGGGAAACCAGATGTGTGGGGGGAAAAAATTCAACCGTCAACATGAAAACATGTTTCACGATCGTCAGTTTTTCAAAGACGTGAACGTTGTTTCTGTTTCGCCGTATGCTGTACGTGTTCAAAGGGGAGACCAACTGAGAATCTAACCAAGTACAGATCCACACACCTTATTTCAGACTTCGGACAGCTCGACAGCTTACCATTTTGGGGTCCGTCGGCCCTGTGGGAGACTCCAGCTCGACGGTGACGGGTCCATCGTTCTGTATGTGGACCTGCATATAAGCCCCAAACTGCCCATCTGTCAGAGAGGGGACCAACTGTTAGAGAAGAACTGGACAGTTGCTCAGTGCTAGCCGACCTCCGCTGGGTTATGGTTTGACAGGCTATGCAGCGGGGACAGGGCAGGGAGATAAAAATGCAACTTTTAAAACATTTTCCTGTTTTCTTTCAGGCGGTGTCCCATTTCCCCGGTGCTCACCACGTCAGGAGTGAAAGTGCAAGATCAGCACATTTCCCTGCCGGGCAGAAATAGCTGTGGAGGATAATTAGGCTGGCCTCCGATCCGTCACCATGCCACTGCACGCGCTAAGTAGCCTCCCCCTGGTGGGCCGACCCACTTATCCGCACCCTGGTCCCGCAGTATTCCCTGCTCCTGAGTATTCCCTGCTCTGATCAGTATTTCAAAAGTATTCCCTACTCCTACAGTATTTGCAATCCTACAGTATTCCTGCTCCTGCAGTAGGGTGGCAGCAGGCAAGGGCAGGTGGAAGCGGGACAGGGTAAGTGGCAGCGGGCGAGGGCAGGTGGGAGCGGGCGAGGGGAGGTGGCAGTGGGCGAGGACAGGTGAGAGCGGGCGAGGGGAGGTGGCAAAGGGTGAGGGCAGGTGGCAGCGGGTGAGGGCGGGTGGCAGCAGGCGAGGGCAGCGAGGGCGGGTGGCAGCGGGTGAGGGCAGATGGCAGTAGTGGAGGGCAGGTGGCAGCGAGTGAGGGCGGGTGGCAGCGGGTGAGGGTGGGTGGCAGCGGGCGAGGGCGGGTGGCAGCAGGTCTCACCCTTGATGAGCTCGGGCTGGTAGGCGGTCCTCATGTGCTCCAGCATGCTGTAGTAGAAGGGCTGCGCCAGCTCGGCGGGCATGGCGGCGTGGAAGTCGGGCTTGTTGCCCTTGAGGATGCACTGCAGGGTGAACTGGCTGACGCACAGCACCTCCAGCCCCCGGTCCATCACGCTGCGGCTCCAGGCGCGCCCGTTCTCGTCCTCGAACAGCCGCAGGTTCAGGATCTTCCGCACCCTGCACACGCAGACGCACACCCGCTAGAGGCTAACGCACGCAGACACACACCCGCTAGAGGCTAACGCACGCAAACACACACCCGCTAGAGGCTAACGTGCGCTAGAGGCTAACGCACGCAGACGCACACCCGCTAGAGGCTAACGCACACAGACACACACCCGCTAGAGGCTAACGCACGCAGACGCACACCCGCTAGAGGCTAACGCACACAGACGCACACCCGCTAGAGGCTAACGCACGCATACACACGCGCTAGAGGCTAACGCACGCAGACACACACCCGCTAGTGGCTAACGCACGCAGACACACACCCGCTAGAGGCTAACGCACACAAACACACACCCGCTAGAGGCTAACGCACGCAGACACACACCCGCTAGAGGCTAACGCACGCAGACGCACACCCGCTAGAGGCTAACGCACGCAGACGCACACCCGCTAGAGGCTAACGCACGCATACACACGCGCTAGAGGCTAACGCACGCAGACACACACCCGCTAGTGGCTAACGCACGCAGACACACACCCGCTAGAGGCTAACGCACGCAGAAACAAACCCGCTAGAGGCTAACGCACGCAGACACACCCGCTAGAGGCTAACGCACGCAGACGCACACCCGCTAGTGGCTAACGCACGCATACACACGCGCTAGAGGCTAACGCACGCAGACACACGCGCTAGAGGCTAACGCACGCAGACACACCCGCTAGAGGCTAACGCACGCAGATGCACACCCGCTACCTGGAACTAAATACTGGGAAGGACTTTTACTTTCTGAACCTGGATTTTCCACCTCTGGCCATAATATGCGTTCCATCAAATTAAATATTGCACTGGTTGCCCAATGGTAGTTACAGTTTACATGCAGTTCCTTGAAACACATCAGTGACATTTGAATGGAATTCTTGAGCATATATCAGGCTGTTTGAAGAAGAGGCGGGTCACTGAAAGCGTATTTGTTCAGTAAATGGATTGTGGGCTCACAAAGTTTTGGAACCTCTGTGACATTGACCTCCCGAAAGGCATAACCACACTGGCAATCCACCAAAATGGGTAATTCGAATTTACTTGAGCAGCAATACCAGTGAGAATCACATTTTACTTAATAAAATCACTCTCAACAAAAAGCACTACAGGGCTCAGCCTTGACCGCATTACAGAGAGACAAAGCCAAAGTACAACAGTAACAGAAAAACAGAAAATGGAACTAAAACAAGGAGAAATGACTCATACAAAATGACAGCATTTAAAGCAATATTATATATGCATTATGTTGTCTGGTAAACAAAGTTATGCCCTGGTGTGATTTCTCATTATTATAAAGTAAGATAGTTGTGTAAGTCGCTCTGGATAAGAGCGTCTGCTAAATGCCTGTAATGTAATGTAATGTAATGTCCTTTATACACACACACACACACTCATACGCGCGCACACACGTGTACACACACTGTCCTCTCATTACCTGCGTGTGATCCCTGAAGCAATAAAACAGTCAGAAAGTACTCACATGTAGTCAACATCCTTCTGTGTATCCTCCAAAGAAATGCCCAGCAGAACACACAGGCCTCTTTCAATGGAACTGACCTGCTCCCCTCCCACTGAAATACAAACATCCAACAACTACAGTACAGACTACTGGCTTGGCTTGCAGTGAATTAATACATGATGAATTACGGTGACGAGGCAGGTCCGTGTTCTTACATTACATTCATGTATCAGACGCTCTTATCCAGAGACGCATACATCATAGAATATAAGCACATAAACATGATTTAGCCTTAACTAATAAAAAGATATGGTCAGATTAAACAAGAACCATATGGCTCGGTAGCAAGGTTACTATTTTTACTGATAGACAGAGTTACTGAATTTCTGACTGGTATTGGTTTCTACAAATCACCCCTAAATGAATGCAACTGTTTCTGTTATTTTGTGTTTATGCAACCAAAATTGTCGCATTGCTGGATTTACATCCTCGTCAGAATAGCAAACAATACGTCACAGCGTAGTTTCCATAAACATAGCATGGTCATCCAAAGACGCAACAGGCAGAGCACACCCACCCCCCGGTGGAACCAGGAAGTGACGCGCCCGGCTTTTTAGAGGCTAAACTTCTTGCTATCGTATTGTATGTTCGCCTAATGCTGAGCAATATTAAACTAACTATTTATTCACCATGTTGCAGCTGCAAAGACTAAGAATAGCTTGCACTTCTGCAATGAATGTTTGCAAAAATCGCACCGGAATTTTAAGGTTAATGTACTTAATGCATTGCTAATTTATCTAACGTTATTTTTATTGAGAGCAATTTAGCTGCTGTTTAACTCGCCTTAGACTACCTACCGCATTACAGCGCTATTGGAAATTAGTTAAATGCCACTGGTCAGATTGGTTGGTTAGCAGTATAAGGTTATTTCACGTAACATTGGTATTAGATATAATCATGCAATAACCAAGCTAGCTAGCTGCTAGCAAAACCATTTGACTGCAAGGCCCGTCGTTCATGACGACCGGTCAAATAATTTGACCAAGCAAGCTTGAAACCTAGCGAAGTATACATCAGTAACGTTTGCAAAAGCACTATTTGTTTACCAACCTGTCACGCTTGCTTTCGCTACTCTCTGAATGATTGCTTTCATGGTGTTATTTCACGGTTCCTCACTTCCACTGCAGTAACAGCACGTTCAGATTTTCCAGACGTTATCTGGCTACCGGTGTTGTTTTACCACCGCCCCCTTGCTTATCAAAATGGTATTGCATCAGAACCAGATATGCAACATTCACATTCATAATCTTACTATCTAGTCCAGGCAATCGTTTAAATACCAGTAAACCGGTTAATGTGCACCGGAGCATCAAGGTTATTTAAGGTTGGGGTGTAATCCCAGTACATTTTTTGTGTAACTTACATTTTCACTGGGCAATCCTTGGATGACTAATACAGGTACAGCATTTCTCTCTCTCTCTCTCTCTCTCTCACACACACACACAAATCCACTTTATATACAGTTTAGTTTATAGTTAGGGGAATATGTGTTCCCATACTTTTCAGCCACTGCATTTTGGGCAGTGCAATTTTTAAGAAGAACCAAAAAAAAAAACTTCTAAAAAGTGTATAAAACAAGAAAAAGTGAGATAATTCTCAGAAGATTGCTGTGGAAAGTGCAAGCCTGAAGTAACATTACCACTTTACTATCAGAAACCACAGAGGCGATCTCCACCAATCACAGAGTATGTTGGTAATGCTACAACAAAGCCTACAGCAATTGGTGGATAATTTCTGGCTATGGGCCCTTCACTGATAAAGGGCTCCTCAAAGTATCCACAAATCCCAGTTGTTCCTTTTCTTCCTACCAAGGTACTCCATGACTGGTGTAGCTCTTTAGCAAGATGTAAAGACACCAGTGTCCTTTCTTGTGCTGCCTGTATCTTTTGCTCCAAGACCGGAAGTGAACATTGTCCAGACTGGTCTTGAAATAACCATTCTCATGAACTTTAGTTTGAACATTACAAGCATTTGAAACAACACCAATTTCAGTAGTTAGCATTCTGCATCATCACATAATTTGTGTACAAGACACAAACATCCTGGTTGACGTATTCCACATTATGAACTTTCACTTCAGCACTTAGGCAACTTAGCATACTGTACAACATAGTACAGTCACCATAGAAAGTGTTCAACGTCAGGATTCAAACAAGCAACCATCAGTTATAAACTGATGGTCAGATGCTAAGCATTGATTGATTCCTTCTTCAAATTCTGGATTATGAGGGAAGCTCTTGTTCTTCTGCACCTAATATGAGGGAAGGCCATATTGTATTTGCAAAAAAAAAAAAAAAAAGATATATTAAAAATATTCTTCACGAACAAATGACCTCTTTTTAATAAAAATTACATCGTGTATATTTTTTTGAAAACAGCTGTTTGAAACACAATATACTTTTTGTCGTTAGAATTTCAATTAATTATGGGCAAAGCAAAAAAAAAATACAAATGCATTCTTTTGGCATTGAACATCACTTTTCAGACTTGTCGCTTTCCACTGTACTTTCAGGACCCCCATTTAGAGTTTTCAAATAATTGAAAAGTCTTGTAGAATAAGGAACGAAATTCTCCTTGTAAACGACTGTGGTTTGGGATTGGAAGCCTTTCGGTTTCCCCTCCTGCTCTTCTGTCGAAAATTTGTCCACGAGCAGTTCTTCGTCTGCAAAAACAAATTCACTTTAATTAATCAAACTGAGTTACGGATTACACAGCACACTCCAAGCTTTCAAAATGAAGGACATATTTATCAGACACACGAACACATTACATTCAGAACTGTTACACTTGTGACGTATGCCCACGGCAGGTTTAAAAGCGACCATTAATATTAAAATAAAAACCTTTCCAAGGTCAGTGATCGGACGTGGACTTGCTAGCTAATTACCACTGTCATGGTTAAAAAACTAAACCGTACCTTCCGTATTTTGCGGCTTATCCTCTTTCTCCTTGCGAAAAAACCTATAGTATCCGCACGAGCCAATCACTGTCCAAACACCTATAGCGTATGCCATCGAGGCGCGCACGTTCCATTTTTCTAGGTTTTTCAGAATCATTTTCGTTTCACACAAGTTCCACAAAGTATCGATACGGCCTAACGCAGGGATCTACGTATCTGTCATATTACCGAAACATATTCATGCAATCCTACCGAAAGAACAAGCAATCATCGGCATTCAAGGGCGCAGCCATCTTACGTTTACTAAAGACCATCTCATTGGCTACGTAATGCGACGTAAACCGAAATGCGTCATGGTTATTCTTATTCTTCACATTCCTATCTACCCCAGCCCACTACTGAAGGTTCACTTAGTAGTTTTTGTCTGCTTTTCTTAATTATTGTTGCATACTGTATTCCCTGTTTCACAGAATTTACACGACATAACATTACACAAGCTAACACACACTAATACCAAACACGCACACAAAGTTGTATTCTTCTTATGTTTATCCGTTTGTTGTACTCATACTTTGGCATGTATGCAGTAATTGTAAATGTAATGCAGGTCATGCCAATAAACCTAATTTAAATTTGAATTATTTTTCGTCCTTTTTGTTGTCTGCCAGCGAAATCCTACCTACACGCATTTGTTACCACCTACAATGTCGGGAGGATGAGCAGGGCGTTATGCAATCCATCTACTCGAAGTGTTCAGTGTTTTTTTCCGATACAATTAGAACACAACAGACTTAATGGGCTTCTAGAAGGTACCAGTTTCTGGTGCAATGCAGAAAGTGCTAAAAAATAAAATAAAGTAGCCTAAAACCCCAAATTCAGTGACTGTCCTTCCCTCTTGGTATTCTGTAAAAAAACAACGCAGGGGCCAGAACTGGTAAGCAAGCACCTACTCAGGGAAGATCGCACTGTTTCAGTAGTCAGGTAACAGGAAAGGTGACACCATCTGCAAGTGAAAATGCAGTACAAAATAATATAGCAATATATAATCTCTGGACGGTGTGTTTTGAGAAGGTCTTCATTAACTAAAAATATTGTAGGAAAGCCACCTTAAATTCTATCCTTTACATGAACACGTGAAGCCATCATAATTAATTAATTCAGGCTACATATGAATTGGAAGCAAGATATTAAAGCCAATTGATCCTTCCGAACCAGTCTCAAGTTGAGCAGCACAAAGGCCCATTTTCAACACTCAGTGAGTATCAAGTGCAAGTAAATGCTTGGTCTGGCCAGCTCTCTCTACCCAGCAGAATGTCCCCACGGAATTGAATAAAAAACAAAACCGCAGTGGTACAATGCTTACAGCACACCACTTTGTGAAGAGGCACTTGTTTTAAGTAGAATTAAAATTTAATGTAGGAATAGATTTTACAGTATAAACAAACACAGCAGAAGTCAGGAGTGATGAACAGTGAAATGTTTTTGGAATGTACAAAATGCAAATGCAGACAGTCAATACGGTTTTACAGCAGGATTCAGTTCTGGGCACAAAATGGCGCCGGTTTACAGCGCCAGGAAAATTGCAAGCGTTGCTAATGTCCTTCACTGACATGTTAGCTTTCAAATGTCCTTTATTCTCAACAGTAGTTTAACTGACAGGAACAGATTTGCAGCCATCAGAACATTTTCTATCATAATTATTTTGCGCAAGGATGAATCTAGCAGGAAAAAAAAAAAAATATATATATATTTAAAGTGTCATCAGCAGTTAATTTACCTGCCTACTGCTTCTTAGGACAAACAAAAAAAAAAAACAAACAAACAAAAAGACAGACAAATGCAGTCGTTTTAGCAGGCACGAGAGAGTGTAAAAAATCGGCTGATGAAAACCAAACTAGCCAAAACAGCTATATTAAGGTACCATTTGGCTTTCAGGGGGGAGGGGGGGGGTGTTAAAGGTTACAGGTTACAGGTTAAACATGATCCAACAGTCTTTGTGTCCCATTTTTTAAGAATGTTTTGGATTTGAAATGTTAAAGTGTCCCCGCGTTAAAAACGGTAAACTTCATGGTCCCATCTCGTCCTTCATGGCAGCCCCGGGCTGGGAGCTCAGGCCGCGCTGGACACCGCCAGCTTCTTAAGATGATCCATGAACACCTGGAGGCTGACGTCATCCGTGAGGATAGGGGCTCCGGTCTCCTGCGATTGGGGGAGAAACGGACAGAACACATCAACAGCAGAACACACTGAAGTAGGCGGCAGTGTAGCATTATGGGTAAAGGGGCTGCAGTGTAGTAAAAATGGGGAGCTGGTCTTGTAACCTAAAGGTCACGGGTTCGATTCCTGGGTAGGACACTGCCGTTGTACCCTTGAGCAAGGTAATTAACCTGTATTACTTCAGTATATATCCAGCTGTATAAATGGATGTAAATCGCTACGTAAACAATTGTGTAAGTCGCTCTGGATAAGAATTTAAAATAAATAAAAAGTTGAATGATGAGTTTATTTGTAAGAGAAGCGCTGGCTGTGGAGCGCAGCCGCAGCAGCGGGGCTCGCACACTGACCTGGCCCCAGGAGTACAGGTTGTTGTGGGTCTGGGACGGGTTGACTTTGGACAGCAGGAAGCGGGCCTGGGAGCCCCCGTGCTCCGTGTCGACGTAGCGGGGCATGGGGTGCCGCGCCTGCAGCAGCTCCTGCGCGTCGTCCAGCGGCGCCTGCAGCAGCTGCTTGAAGTTCTCGTACTCGGGCATGTCCTGGTACCCGGCCTTGCGCCACTGGGCGATGGTCTGGGGGGGGGGCGAAGGCGACATGTGAGCAAGAACCCTCGCTCGACAACAACTTCACTCGAGAAATGACAAAGAAACCCTGAACCCTGCAGTTATTTAATACATTAAGCCAGTCCTGCCCAAGCCCTGCTCCTGGAGGTCTGCAGTCCTCCAGGTTTTCACTCATTCTCACCTCGCCGTGGTAGATGACCAGCTGGAAGAAGGTGTCCATCAGCAGGATGCGATCAGGAAGGATGCTGCTGCTGTCCAGGAGGACCGGCTGAAAGAGAGGAGAGTGAAGAGGACAGTGAGCATTCACTGCTACACAGCGCTGTACAGCAAGGCCGAAAGGTCTCCTGTAGGACAGCGCTACTCTACTACACCAACAATAAGAACCTGGAGACACAACACAGCGATGGCAACGCTAGGAGCTCTCCCACAACACAACAGGGCTCCAATGCTTTGAGCACTCGTACTACGAAGTCCACAACACAAACTACTGATTGGTTCAAATGAGCCAATGATTGAGAGTACACCGTAGCTCCACCCATTACGGGTTCACAGAGCCTCACTCTCGTCTCTAATTAACAGTGCAAGGGCTTCATCCTGGGTAGTGTGACACGAGGAATTTGGAGCAGGGCAGGGCCGTACCTCGGGGGGGCCGTAGAAGGAGTAGGAGTACAGGATGGGCTGGATCATAATGAGCGACTGCGTCAGGTCCTGCCGCACAAAATGGTGCCTGTAGTAGGACGACTCGTCGGGGCTGTTGTTGAACACCTGGAGGAACGGCGACCTCCTCAAGTGGAACATGAACTGCAGACGAAGCAGGAAGGGAGCAGACATCGGGGTCATTAAGGCTGCATTTTACAAACCACCACAGAGCTCACATTTCATTGGCCAGCACCAAAGAGCTCACATTTCATTGGCCAGCACAATAGACCTCACATTTCATGGGGCAGCACTATAGAGCTAACATTTCATTGGCTAGCACCATAGAGCTCACATTTCATGGTCCAGCTTGCAAAGACTCAAAGTGGGTTGAATGGTGTTTCTGGTTTAAACCACCTCTCGTTGAAGCGACAGTATGACGGTGCAGTTTCCCACTCACTCCATTATCAGCCACAGTGCCCCCAGAGATGAGGAGGTCACATGGCACGCTGCGGGGCGGGGGCTCACCTGAGGATATAGCGACAGGGACTCGGAAAGCCGGAAGGAGCTGGGCTCGTCCTTATTGAACTGTCCGAACTTCTGACACTGCAAGCAAAGAACAATTCCAGAAAATTCCATTAAAAACAAACAACAAAAAAAAAAAAACAATTCCAGAACGTGATTCAGGTTTAAATGTATCTGTTTCATACTCGTTTTTTTTCTGATATTGTTGCTGTGCTGTAATGCAGTTATCCAGCTAACTCAGTAATCCTGGGCCCCGTTGTCACAAAGCAGGATTACCGAGTTAGCTGGATAACTGTGCAGAGAAAAACCCCGATCCCTCCCAAACCTGGAACACGGACTGAAGTAAAAAGAGCCGTTCCGGGTTTTACTCAGCGCAGTTACGCAGCTAGCTCGGTAATCCCGATCCGTGAAACAGGGCCCGGGTCTTAAAGACGCTCACCAGGCGGATGAGCTGGCGGTCCAGCCAGCGCAGCACGTCGGGCCCCTCCTCCGACTCCGCCCGGAACACGCCCATCCGCGCCATCAGCACCGCCGCCGCCTCCTGGTCGAAGGACGACTCGATGTGCTGGATCTGGGACTGGGCGTCGGCCCAGCTGCGCGAACGCGGGGGGAGACAAGCGGGGACACGGTCAGGGAACGAAAAAACGACGCGCTACCCATCGACGTTCACACCAGTCAAAATCAAACACTGCACCCGTTATGCACACCAGTTACAGTGTACCTAACTGTATCTTAGACACATTAAGATATTTACCTCCACACTTCAACATATGGCAGGCTAAATATAACTAAGAGGTTCACACCACAAAAAATATATTTGCCCATTGAGTGGGTCATGGGGGGGTAAGAGACTCACTTCCTGGCCACGGTGGTGACCCTGATCCTTCTCTGCGTGTTTGAATGTTGGTAGTGAGTGACAAACTGGATGGCCCCCCTGCCCCCCTGTGGGATGGGAGCGTTGTGCTGCAACGGAGAACAGAGCGGGGGGACGTGAGGGGGGTGCCCAAAATCACAGCCCAAATCATCGCTGCCCCCAGCGGGACGCTACATCCAACCCCGTCCACTAAAAGCTCCAGGTACCTGATTGACCACTTCGAAGTACAGCGCCAGCGTGGTGGTGGGGCTCAGCCCGCAGATCTTCCACTGCGTGGTCCCGCCAATGCCCATTTCCTGCGACGCGGGAGAGAGCCAGAGTCAACGAGAGCGCAGTCCGCAAACGCGCAGCAAACGCACCAAAAGACATGCAGGTTAGGCTCAATTGCGGGGAGGTGGGTGTGGGGAATTAACAGGGAATTGTTGCCAAAGTGCATGTAAATAATAAAAATGAAAAATTAAAATGAAGTATTTATATGCAGCTACATTAAGCTGTTCAGAAACAGTTTGCTTTAAAGGGCTTGGATTCAAAAACGCACATTATAAAACATTATGAAAGGCATTGCACACAGTGCTGTGATTCTGAAGAGCGGGGGTGGAGGGGATGGGGGGGGACTCACGTTCTCCGACACGCAGGGCCCCTTGGTGTTGAGAGACACGCACGGCCCGATGGCTCCAGAGACCTTCAGCTCCCTGGACATCTGGAGCAGAGCAAACACAGATTAAGCGAGACGAAAAAAAGGCAAAGTGCAAAGTCCCTGCGGGACGTGGACGTGGGGCAGGCGGGTTCGCCCTTACCTTCACCTCCATGGTGCCCCCGAACGCCATGCGGAACTCGCCGTTGTAGTCCTTGCTGAAGACCCGCTGGAAGGTCTGCTTGAAGAGCGACGTGTTGAAGGAGTCCCCCATCACAATGTGGCCCCTGAGAACGCCGCGAAAACCCCCCCCGAAACGTGAGCAACTCGTACGGCACAACACGCAAACCAAAGGCTAAACCTGAACTACACTGCGCTCCATAGCAAACATACACGGTGCGACATAGTCAGGAAAATACCAAAATGTGCTCTTTGAATGTGTATTTATTGCACAATATGTTCATGCACATTCTGACCGGGCCTAGTAGAGCGAGGACCACATTGGCACAATGTAACGTAACAATGTAATGTAACATAAGATAATGTAACGTAAAATAATGTAATGTAACAATGTAATGCAACGTAAAATAATGTAATGTAACAATGTAATGTAACGTAAAATAATGTAACGTAACAATGTAATGTAATGTAACATAACGTAACGCAATGTAACGTTGTGATGAAATGGGCTGGTTCTGACCCGGTCAGGTTGGAGCAGCACTTCATCTCCAGGAGGCCGGTCTGGTCCAGGGCGCAGGCGTAGATGTCGATGCAGTGCCCGTTGACCGCGGCGCGGTTAGCCAAGGCTTCGTAAAACTGCGGAGAACGACCAACCAACGTCACACACACACGCACAAGCACGTACGCACAATTACCTGCGCCTTTGCGTAAAAAAAGGGCACGCCTAAAAATGGAATGTGAAATATGCGAGAAAGAGAGGAATCCCTGGAACTCCCTGCCGTGTAATCAATGTAAGTGAACGCCGACTTCAGAGGTCATGTGACCCGCCGAAGGGAAGCACCCATAAACATCAGCGGCATTAATCCCCGAGGCGTTTCACACGACCTTTGATGTTTGGAGGTTTAGCATCGGGTGTAATTTAAGAAAACAAAAGCGGTCAGACCGCATGGCAGTGATGACCTTTTGTGGCTAAAAGAGGCATCTGAACATTGATCATTTGTTTTACGGCCCTGTCCTAATGAAAACAAAAAGCTGTCACACCTCACGGCAGTGCCGACTGTCATTGTGGTTAGAGGTGGCATTTGAACATTATATAATAATTCTGTCCGAACGAAGCACCTGCTCCTCAACGAGGTGCGGCTGATGTAACCCTGAGCAAGACGCCACGCCCCCTGCACCGCCGGGCCGCTCACCTTGGTGGCCTTCTTCAGGTGACGGGCGTTGTCCTTCTGGATGTCGTGCCAGGAGCGGATGGGGGTCTTCAGCTCCTCCCCCACCACCATGCCGGGGCCCTGGGTGGGGGGGCCCCCGGTGAAGACCATCACACGGGCCCCTGTGTTGGGGAAGGTGCCCTGGAGATTTGGGGCGGAGAAGAGAGCTCTGGTCAGGATGACAGTGACATCTAATGACACTGAATCAGTACAGTATTGGTTATGAATGTGCCACCAAAAACAACCACAGAAATGTTGAAATAAGAGCACGGATTAAAATGATTCATTATAAGAGTAGGCATAAAAACACCTTTACAGCTAAAAAAAAAAAAAAAGAAGAGATCTAGGATTTTTTAAAAATGATCTGGAGTGCAATTACCCTCTAAAGGGTTACAAAACCAGGCAGTGGGTGAGAAGCAGCGATATAGTTTCTGCTCGTTACACAACGACATCGGCGCTGCAGCCGCTCACGGTGACGATGAAACGCGGAGGCGTAGCACAGGCAAGCAAGACCAGGCCTGCCGCTTAAAAAATAAACCTGTTTCAACTGCCAACCGTTTACGGGCAACACGGCAAGGCCACCGAAAAACAAATTCACCACAAAAGGTTTGCCCTGCTCTGGCTAACGCGCGGCGAAGCTAACGCGCGGCGAGGCTAACGCGCGGCGAGGCTAACGCGCGGCGAAGCTAACGATCGGTAACCGTGGGAGGGTCTCACCTCCAGCAGACCCACGGCGATGGACAGGGCGATGCCGGTGGAGCGGAGGGGCCTCTTGCCCTGCGGGACGGGCCAGGGGTCACGCTGCAGCTCCCCGAGCAGGTCGGTCAGGTTCATGTCCACCTTGTGCACGGGCTGCAGGAACCTGTCGCGGGGGGGGGGGGGAGGATGGGTGGGCGTTATAGGGGGCGCTCAGACCGGGCGCAGTCCACTCTCTGCCAACGCTGCAGTGTGTGTGTGTGTGTGTGTGTGTGTGTAACTAATGCTGCTGTGTGTGTGTGTGTAGCCAACGCTGCAGTGTGTGTGTGTGTGTAGCCAACGCTGCGGTGTGCGCGCGCGTGTGTGTGTAGCCGAACGCTGCTGTGTGTGTGTGCGTCTGTAGCCAACGCTGCTGTGTGCGTCTGTAGCCAACGCTGCTGTGTGCGTCTGTAGCCAACGCTGCTGTGTGCGTGTGTAGCCAACGCTGCTATGTGTGTGCGTGTAGCCAATGCTGCGGTGTGTGTGTGTAGCTAATGCTAGCTAATGCTGCTCAGAACCAGCTGCTGGCTACACTCTGCCAGCTTTACTGGGGAACTCCAGGCTGCCCTGTGTCTCTGGCTGGACTGCATGTTCATTCAGAAGTGTACCGCACCAGGGCTGCTGGGCTCCATTCAGTCAGCAGTGCAGCAGTGTAGCATTATGGGTAAAGAGCTGGGCTTGTAACCTAAAGATCACAGGTTCGATTCTCTTGTAGGACACTGTCATTGTACTCTTGAGTGAGGTACTTAAGCAGCATTGCTTCAGTATATATCCAGCTGTATGGATGGATGCAATGTAAACGCTGTGTGAATGTTGTGTAAATCGCTCTGGATAAGAGCGTCTGCTAAATGCCTGCATTGTAATGTAATGTAATAAAGATTTTACATTCAGACTGACTGAACTAAAATGGGAACTCAGGTGGGTAATAAAATGGCTGCAGACAGGGGGCGGGGCCGTACCTGCAGGCCACGGCAGTCTCTTGATTGACAGGCTGGCGGCCCTGCGGTCCTTGCTGCGTTGGCTTCATCAAGCCCAGCATTTCCTGTGGAACGCAGAGACGTTTAAACGGAATGCAAGACACGCACCTGAACAACCACCCAGTCAAGTGAGGCCACACGAGGGTTACACGTGATGCACTGGGACAGGTGAGCTGGACTGAACTCACGTGCGGAATCACGCTACCATCTAACAACCAGCCGTCTATAGCTGAGAGACCAGCTTTCACAGATCAGAGCCAAACTTCAACCCCAAATCTAATTAAACCAGTGCTGCCCAAGTCACAAACTGAAACATGTAAATACACGCGAGCCACACATGTGGATGTCTCCCTAGTCCCTACAATACCTGTACATATGCAAGATTCATGTTTTTTTTTTTGTTTTGTTTTTTTACTCATAGTGTCCTGGATTCGATCAGGATTTGTTCTCAAATTTGATTGCGAAATAAAGGCAACTATTTTTTATTCACCAAGCAGAGGTATGCGCTGTGCTAAGTTAATTTAGCCGATAGGTGAACTCACCAAACTGTACCTATGAATAATCATCTTTTATAAATCTAAAGTTTTCATTTAATTCAGGGTTCAGAGTAATGTTGACATTATTTCACCCATTGAGTCCACTATGGAGTTTCACATGCAGGTTTCAAGACACCTGTGAGCTGATCCCTCTGGCTCTACCAACAAGATCTTTCTACTTGTCAAGATGCATTAGTGAGTCCTTCTCCATCTCCCCCAAGACAAATACTCCTTTCATACTTCAGCCACTTGAAACCGGTTCAATCTGGAAACCTGACAAAACCCGTTTTTTTTTTTTCCATTTACTTTTTTTTAGAGGCTCAGTTGTGTTTTAGACAGTAAGATCACTTATAGCAGGGGAACAAAAAAAAGTAAATCTTAAGATTTTTCCACATTAGAACAAACACTGGATACCCTAAGAACACTGACTAAAGGACATAGACATTCAATAGCACATTTATTGTCAATTGAGCATAGTTTTTCCACTGATTCTTCCTTTGGCAAGTTTTAATTCAACCCTTGGGTGTGAATGGGGCATTAAGTCTCTGTTCTACCAGGTGGCGCATCTTGTTAAGGCACTGTTCTAAGGCATGGATGTGCCCCACAGCCCAAATAATACATTCATCTCAAATAGAGGAAAACAATATTAAAATCTTTTTTCTTTTTTTTTTTTAAAGCAGTGTGTGACCCCTGACCTGGATCTGCTTGGCGTTGAACTCCTTGGTGCCCCGGAAGACGTAGCTCTTGGCGATGCCCTCGCAGCTGAGCTCGTGCACCTGCACCATGCGGCCGAAGGTGATGAGGCCCACCAGCGCGTCGGGCGGGAGCAGGCTGAGGGACATCTGCAGCGACTCCCGCAGGGCCTGCAGGTCCTCCTCCTCCAGGCAGGTGTCCACCACGTACAGGAAGATCAGCGGCGTCTGGGGTCCGTGCTGTGGGGGGGGAGGGGGGGTCATCATCAGTCATCATTACACTATGTTTATTTGGCAGACGCTTCTATCCAAAGCGACGTACAAAAGTGCATTTCATGGCCATGGACAACTACAAAACACGGGTTCAGTAAGATACAATACTCATTTTGTACAGCTATTTCTAGCCAAGAACGCAGTTTAGTTCACACAGTGAACACTATTTCACAGCGTCCACATCAGGGATCTTAAATCCTGGGGGGGGGGGGGTCGGCCACAGTCTCTTTGCTTTTCGGTGAGCTGAGTCACTGATTGGCTAAAGAGCCCACGCACCTCTTTTCCAAGCCTAAAACGGCCTCCCAACTGAAAGGTAAACCTACAGATTCTTTGACCCTTCAGGGCTGTGTTTAGAGAACTACTCCTGCCGAAAAGTTACACAACACACGCGCTTTAGCAGCTCTTATCGAGGAAGACGAGCACGGTGTACTTTATATATCATCTATTTACACAGACAGAGAGGGTATCAGCCGGAGCGGCGGCGTCGTGCTCAAGCGCACCGCGGCAGTCAGTGACATAACACAGCTCGGCGCGTAGTGACATCACACAGCTGGGCGCGTAGTGACATCACACAGCTCGGCGCGTAGCGACATCACACAGCTCGGCGCGCTTACCTGCACGATGTACTCGATGGTGGAGAACTGGGGCATGAGCTCGGCGGGCTGGTTCACGTCCGAAATGCCCGCGTAGGAGGGAGGGAACTGCCAACGTCAAGAGCAGAGGAGGAAACGGCAGGTGAGGTTACGTAAGAGCGCAGGGCGTTATCGCAACATTGGCGTCGGCGTCGCCGTCATGTGAATGGAAAGAATTCCCGAGCATCATACTCACAGGGTTCCTCTGGAAGCAGAAGTTGCACGCCCATATTTTGGCTCTGAAGTCGACTTGACTAAAAAAAAAAAAATAGAAAGAGACAAAGCAATTGATAAGGAGTCCCCAAACTGGCAAGCAGAAGAACAAAAATAAACTCAACCTTCAGATAAACCGCTCAGAATATCAGAGGACAGGAAATTCTTGCTCGGCTCAGGGTGTAGTCCTGCAGGCACCGTCTATCTCTCTGACACATTTAGACGTCATTTACATTATGCCACGAACGCTCTTGTTCAGAGCAACTGAAACAGCGTAAGTGTTCTTTTCATACAGTCCATTCCTGCCGCTGGTATTTACTGAATCAACGCAGGACACGTTGCACAGGAGTACAATGGTAAAGCCTCACCTGGGAATCAAACTTGCAACCTCTTTACAAGCTATGTTCTCTACCCACTGTACTACACTACTCCTATGGGGCAACAGTAACGCCTGCCACATGAGATGAAATAATGCAAAGTACAGTGACGGATTCAACTTAATTTCCATTAAATAGGGATATTTTAACCAAAACAAACCGCAATGGCCAAATTACCTTTTTATGTACCTTTTTATTTCCCCATAAATTTATTCACTATGATAAGCTAACATTTTATATTTGAAATTGGAAAAAATTAGCAAAATTCCCAAGCTTAACTTCCCATGGATTCTTTCCCCGAATGTTTTTGGGAATTTAGCTGAAATTTTACAACCCTTTGCAACACTACTTGTAAACGAAAGGTTGCAGGTTTGATTCCCAGTTAGGACACTGCTGTTGTACTATTGATCAAGGTTCTTAACCTTAATTACTGCAGTGTATGTCCAACAGCATAAATGGATATTTTGCCAAATAAATGCAATGGTTGTGCCAGGTGCTCTGGATAAGATTGTCTGCTAAATGACTGGAATGGAATACTACACAATAGGCACACTCTAGAACCTATTGTTTTCAAGGGGGTGTCCATAATTGCAGTATTAACTCCCCCACCCTAGGTCCGTGATCACTATCTTAACCAACCCCCCCCCCCCATCACCCCATCACCCCACCCACCCCCAATACACACACACAATTGCCACCCTTTTTAACAGGTGCTGAGGTTTCCTTTGGATGCCTTTGAGCCTGGGTTGGGGGTCCCTGGATCAAAACCAATTGAAACCCCCTTACTGTAGAATGCTCTAGAATGAGGGTTGAGAAGCGGTGAACTGGTAAACGCACACACCCCACCCCACACCTCCCCGGTGCTTACCAGAGCGGGTTGAGCACAGCCTTGCAGTTAGCCCGGCTGCAGAGCACGGGCTCGTACTGCACGGGCGGCAGGTCCGGTCTTTCCTTCAGCGGGGTGAACAGGCAGGAGACCGGCACCACCAGCCGGGTGGCCTCCAGGCGACTCGAGGGCCACAGATTCCAGCTGAAGCGCACGCCGTCCCTGTCCTCATTCTGCTGGATGAACTCCTGGTACGTTGCCATGAGGGCTACACGGAGAACAGAGAGACGAAGATAAATAAAGCGTTACGCGCATTAAAATAACCAAATTCAATACGCCGTCATCGTTAACGCGACGCTCCGTCGGAGTTCACTCCTTTTGCGCTCGGAGAGCAGTAGGGTGGACAGGCTTTCTTTGATCAATGAAACGATCAATTAAAGCAGGGCTCCATGCTGACATTTTTTTCCCCAAAGAGGCACATGTGCGCCGAAGTCTAACATTTTAAGAACACACTAATGCATCCCGAATAGTAGATGTGCTCCTAAATTATTTCTCCTGTTAGCACGCATTGCTTTTCACTTGCAAATGTGAAGCGCCCGGAGCACCGTAAAACCGTGTAAAGCAACAGTTTACACAGTGTGTGCACCTCTCCGGTTGCCTGTTTTAAAGTGAAAACAAAGACCATCCACCCTGCATCTCTCCAAGGGCAAGAGCTACCCTAGTACTCAGTCGACATTTGTAACGATTCATTTATGCGGTTATCGCAATTAGAACACCAACTGAGAACAAAACGAGATTCTCATTTTCATCATATATAAAAATGACCCACTTCCACTGTCCTTATGAACACATACCTGTACCAGAAATTGAGGTAATCACAAAAAGACGAATAACTTAATCCGCTGGAGCGCGTTGATGCTTTATCTGTACTTAGCAGAGTCCGTCAGACTGTTTTATAGTCATCACGCCTTAATCGTGACGGAGGAGGACTGCAAGTCAACGTCAGGTAAACCTGCTTGACAGGTATGTGTGCCTGAAAGATACGTGCATATATTCATCTAACTACTAAAGTTAGACCAAGCACGCAAACAGGTCACACCCTTAATCTAAAAGTGTCAAATACCACTGCGTTAATTTAACTGGCACTTTGCCAACTAAAGTTCATTTGCTGTTAGTTACCGTTTGTCAGTTAGGTAACTTTCAGCAATGTATGTTGAAACACATGGCTATTAGCTTAACTCAGATCTTTAAACACCCAGCACATCTTATCTGCTTTTTTCGCTTAAGTCAGCAAACCTAAAATTGACCCACTGATGTACACTTTAGCGACATCTAGAATAATACGGTCAATACATTGATTAAGCAACACAGAAAGAATCGCTGGACAAATGCAACGTATTTTTGGCTGGGATATCTAGTGACAACTAACAGAACCAGGGATATTATTCCATATTTGGTAATATGTAAATAACCACAGCAAGCTTCGATGATGTTTGCTTACGAAGTTAACAGTGGCGTTAAAAATATTAAGATTAGTACTGCTTGCTGATGACATTTCCAAGCTAACTATCCATTAGAGAAGCTGGTTCCTCACTGTCAGAAAGAGTAAGTTTACAGTGAATCACTCGTATTCTACATAAATTGGCGTCCAGAAAGCTCTTCGTCTATCAACTTATGTGGCCAATTACCAAGATAGCTAAACTAGCATCAGACATTTTCGTGGTCGTAAAAAACGTAGTAAACCGACTGCTAGCAATGTTATGGTTAATTCTCTGTCCCAGATATAACTTCCACGTCCAAATTCGTATCGCAATATAAAGCTACCATTATCGTAGATGTAATGCGTTAGCTAGCAATTAGCACTAGCAACGTTAATTTCCAGTCGAATGCTTCACAGGAAAAGCCCTAGCACCCTAGCTAACTAATTCAAAGGCACTTGAGCAAAGGATTTGACCTACCCTGAAATTAAGAACAAGCGACGATGGAGAAATGCCAGAACAGAAAGGAATGTAACTAATTTTAGCAACGAAAATATCATACATTCAAAAGTTACAGATGGATGAACAAAAATGTAACACGATACCTTCAGAATGAAAACGGTGCGGGTGCGCCGGTTCCTGTTCTCCGGAGGAATGACGTGTTACTACAATCTGAGCTCCACCCACGCTGCCGTCGCTGACGACGTACAACCACGTAGGATCCAAAGACCATCTGCCAACGCTCACTGTACTAATCCTGAATATGTACAATAGGGCGTACAGTACGCTACACGGTCTCCATTATTTTTCTTCACTGCGTCTGTGTAAACAATGTCCGAATACGTGTATGTGCACACTAAAGTAGGCTGCCATCATTACCTTATATTACGATTATATTGTGTATTAAATTATCAATTTATAACCAGTTTGGAATAGCCCTGATTTAGGGTGACGCTATGCTCCCTAATGCCACAGACATACTTTTTTTTATCAGCATACACACTATTGGTGCATATGCATATATTATTCATCAATAAACAATGAACTCAAATCTAGAACCGGGCAGCTTGTCCCTGATCCAACCACGCGGATAAAAGAGAGCGAAACAATTTCATTTCACATTAATACACTTTCAGTTGATGAAAGTGTTAGATGTCAGTCTTTAAGTTATGACTTTCACCTATACTCCAGTACGGTAGATGGCAGTAACGCATGCAGGCAGTAACAAATATACAGACCGATATGAATAAGAAGACCTCGCATGACGCCGTTTTAATGAAGCCCGCCACCTAGCGGTTCTTATCGTGACTTAAGCAACCGGATACTATGAGCGCAATGTATTACAGTGTAGCTTAAGTAAACAGGTGTGATATTTTTGGCATAATTGCGCAATTGGGCTATTTTTAGTTCTCTTACCTATTTCATTATAATTTTGTTTCTGCAGCTGAACGATGTGTCTTTCACGTATGATCAGGAACAGACATAAATATGCCAAAACGAAACTAATTTAATCATTTTTGCATATAATTTAGTCTGGTGTGAAGTATGTTATGTTCACACTTCCGAGAAAGCATGAACATTTTTAACAAAATGCATTATTTCATTATAATCGGGGCAGACGTTTTTGTCTGATTGTTTTTACTTTCGCATTGTTGTGAAGTGGTGAAGGCTAGTGCCAACAGTTTATGCGCACCACATACCTCCCAATGAATTATTGATTAGAAATATTGACCACCGCACATTAATGGGAATTTAGTACCTTATTTTGCAGTAGGCCTAATTAATTTTATTACGTGTATACATACAGCTGTAAATCAATCGTGGAAAACTAAACTGATAAAGATAGTTTCATGTAAGTGAACAGTAGCCTAACTCATTGACTCGGTGATATTCCAATTCTTTTATGGTAGTTCTGCATTCGTATGTCTTCCAAATAAACTGAGTTGTATAGTGCACACATATAGGCTACTGTATATTCACTTACGCCACCCATATAGATTTTTATTATATTTTTGACGTATAGCCTATATCAGGTTTTGAATGACTCATCAGTATGACATGGAGACAAACAAAACAAGTGTTTTACTTGGCTATTTAAAAAGAGCAAATATTTTTCCAGTGCCTCACAGTTCATTGTAGGTAGGCTACGCATACTCTGCATTTTTTTCTATTCTAAGATGCCGTGATATTGCTATTGAACCGCATCTTCTTGCTGTCATGCGTGAAGCCAGGGCGACACACCTGTCAGCTGTAACGTAACAGGAGGGGGAAAACTGCATTTTAGTCCTGCAGATGGCGATGGGCATCAACTCATTCCTTGCTCATTCCAGCAGCGAGTGGAACTGCCGGGGAGGGAGGGATAGGGAGAGAGGGGAGATAGAGAGAGAGAGAGAGAGAGAGAGAGAGAGAGACTGCGTTATCCCACCGCGGGCTACGCTTCTCAGTCGCTGCAGTCACGCTCTCTCCCTCTCTCGTGCGTTGCAGCCAATGCTCTACTCACCCCAATGCACTGGCGAAGCGCGCTCTCAGGAGAGCCTGTGCACGAGGCGGGAGGTATGCACGTCAGCTGCCCGCGAGTCAGTGAGGGTCTCTCTACTACCGGCTGCACGCAGACCCGGTAGGCTAGGAAAATGAAATAGAAGTCACTAACTTGCAAGGGCAATATACCTGCTCCCTTTTGGAACGACTGGAGATCTTTATTTTGCCTTTCATTTCGTATAAGCTGTTGCACTGGATTTTCCCTATTTCTAAATAACGGGAGCAAAAATGGATTTCGAGGAAAAACCAACTGTACAATAACGTTAAATTGCACAATTTTATTCTTGCACAACGACTTGGTCAGGTGCGGATGCTGAGGTTTGGTGCCTTGATTTAAAACATTTTATGTCAGTACTTTTGCCCGAATTGGAATTATACGCATGGAGAAGGCTACGCCGCCACAGTCTCTGGTTCAGCTGACGATGTCCAAGAGCGCCGAAAGTCCGGCGGAGGACATCTCCAAGCTGTCGGACGAGGATCTGTTGAAGTGGAGCAAGGAGGACCTTGTGCGGAGACTCCGAAGGGCGGAAGCTGACAAGATGAGTATAATTTTGGAACACGGGAATTTGATCCGCGAGGTGAACCGCAGCCTCCAGCTCCACCTGAACGAGATCAGAGGGCTAAAGGTAAGGAACACGTCTGCAAGGTAATGGGTGTGAACCCAAAAAAAAAAAAAGGTATCCACGGCAACTTCAGTCTGCTTTTTCTAGCGTACAACTGTCGAACGCGCAAAACCACCGCACAATTGCGCTTTGCCTCGCGTTATTTTAAAGTTCATCAGAGGGACCGATTCATCCGAGACAATGTAATGCTGACGTCATTTGAAAGTGTGTGCATATGCGTGTCTTGAACAATATTTTGCATTTTATGAATTATGCATGGTTTTGCATGCATCACATATGAGCTAACTTGTAAAGAGAAGCCGAATAAATAATAAATTATGCGTCAAGGAAAACAATAAAGCCTGTACGCTGTGTCAAATCTTGGCTGTAAATATGACTTGATCCAAGACCGGCTTATACCTACTAGCTCCTACACACACACACACACAAAGAGAAAAGTTTAGGTTGTAGCATTTGTCAAACGTTTCTAAGCAACAGAACTTCTAACCAGGACGTTGTAGGTTCAGTTCATAGGAAGGTTGCCATCTGCACACTATTTAACCTATTATTGGTTACGTCAGTAAATCTCAAGCTGAGGGTAAATTGGTAGTATAATAATATAATATAATGTTTGCCATGTCACTGAACATAAGGCTGTCTGCCACACAATAAAATGTTCACTGTTAAACAAACCCAGAGTATATCTGACGTCGGCAGAGTTCATTCTATCTTACTTTGACTCATATAAACTCAGCTAGAGTTAAATTAACACTGAAGACCTTAACCGTGTTTTGCTAATGATATCCTAGAATGCTGAATATAGGGTTGGGCCATAGAGCTCGTGATTATATACCCCCAGACTCGCCCACAACGTCCCACCCGCAGCGTCTGTGGTGTGCAGCCAGCTGAAGCAGTGAATCACTGACCCCCACGATGACTTAGCAATACATTCTGCGTCGTTTTTTAAAAAAAATCCATCAAGGCCACAGGAAGACAGATTTTCAAACCAAACCCTGCCTTCTTTGCCAAGCTTTACTGACAGCTGAATGGCTAAATGATGAGTGAAGAATTAGCGAAAGCGCTAACAGTTCCTTGCAGACTTTGCTTCTCAACAGAGGTGAATTAAGGACCCAGGGTTTTAAACCTGATTCATTACAGAAGGAGATACTTGGGGTAGAATGAGGCATGTTGGATCTCTGACACATTGGTACTTTTTGGCCAATACTTTTTCGGCTAATTAGACAGCCTGAGACAGCAGGTCCATAGGCTGGCCCAGAGCAAGTTAAACATGGAGCAAATCCAAGCCGCAGGCTGACTAAAGCATTCAATGTCATAGCAAATTATCAAATTTCAGATGAAAGATATGACCTGGCATGTGCTGAGTGTCTCACAGACACACATACATGCACACAGGCATACATACTGCATGCACACACACATGTACTCAGACATGCACATGAACTCATATGCACTCACCTACACATACACATACACACGTGCACACACACATGCACACACACACACACACACACACACATGCACACACTCTGACCTCCATCAGTACTAGTCATAGTCAATACCCGTCACTTACAGTCACTTGAACTTACATACACAGAAATTACCACAGATTACCAACACAGAGTGTTTTTGATCTTATTGCTGCTGTGTATTTTCCGTCTTTCTGTAATTAACATTTAAAAGAGCGATGGGTTAGTCCGAGTCGGTATTTTCTGTCCGCCACAAATGACAGGTGTTCAGGCGAACAGTCGCCGCGCGACACGGTAGGGCGAGGTTAACGCCTCTCCTCCGAAACGTCAGCGCTCACCGCGCGCCCGTCTCCTTCCCCTCCGACTCAGGACGTGAACCAGAAGCTGCAGGAGGACAACCAGGAGCTGCGCGACCTGTGCTGTTTCCTGGACGACGACCGGCAGAAGGGCAAGCGGGTGTCGCGGGAGTGGCAGCGGCTGGGCCGCTACAGCGCCGGCATTATGCGCAAGGAGGTGACGCTCTACCTGCAGCGGCTGAAGGAGCTGGAGGCGCGCCAGGAGGAGGTGCTGAAGGAGAACCTGGAGCTGAAGGAGCTGTGCCTGATGCTGGACGAGGAGAGGGGGTCCGGCGGGCTGGCGGGGGGCGGGGCGGGGGGCTGCCGAAGCTCCATCGACAGCCAGAGCAGCCTGCTGGTCCCCGGGGCGGGGCTCCTGCGGGACGTCGGGGACGGGAGCAGCACCTCCAGCGCCGGGAGCACGGACAGCCCCGACCACCTGCACCACAAGCAGCAGCTCCCCGACCACCTGCAGCGGGGGCCCCGCGGGGCCGGCGGCCCCGGGCTGTGCGGGGAGGGCCCCTGCCCCGAGCACCCGGGCCGGCTCCGGAGCACCAGCCTGGACTACCCCTTCACCATCCCGCCGCCGTCCCGCCCCCGCTGCGGCTCCGTGTCCAGCCCCGACCACCGCTCGCTGCGCGGCCACAGCCCCGAGAAGCTGGGCAAGGGCCTCGGCCGCCGCAGCCCCGAGCAGAGGCCCCCCCACAAGCTCCTCCTGGGCTCCTGCCCCGGCAGCCCCGAGCACTACCCCAAACACCGGGGCGGCGGGTTGGGGAGCGCCTGCGGCAGCCCCGAGCCCAAGCAGTCCCTGCCCGGGACGCCCGACCACCACCAGAAGGGCCGGGTGGGGCTGGGCAGCCCCGAGCCCCTCAGGCACCAGTACGGGCCCGGCGGCGGGGAGCACGTCAAGTTCGGCAGCCCCGGCAGGGAGGCCCCGCAGAGGAGGCCCGTGGGAGACGAGCTGTCGCCGCATCACAGGAGCCTCTACAACGGCATGAACGGTGGGTGTGGCCTTTCGCGGTGGGTGTGGCCTTTGCGGCATAGGGGTTCGAGATTTGGGGCTGACCGGGCTGCGATTCGTCTCTCTCTTCCTGTGGGAACGGCAGGTCCTTAGCTGTTGGTCAGAGGTCTCTGCAGGTGGCTCAGCTTACACACACACACACACACACTCACACACACACACACTCACACACACGGACACACGCTGACACACGCACACACACACTCACACGCACACACACACACACTCACACACACTGACACACACTGACACACGCACACACACACACACACTCACACACACTCACACACACACACACACACATACACTCACACACACACACACTCACACACACTCACATACACTCACATACACACACACACTCACATACACTCACACACACACGCACACTCTCACACACACACACTCACACACTTACACACTCACACACACACACATACACACACACACACACTCACACACACACACACACTCACACACACACAGCTCACTGATGCCATTTGCTCTTTTGCTAGGCTCTTCAGCTTCGAAAAGCATTTAAAACGCATCGGCGAGAGAAATCGGCGCACAGATCCGGTGTAATTTAAAGGTGACACAACGTTAAGGACAGAAATCAATGTGGCCGTGCCATTAAGATCCATTACTGAGAATTAGCAGCGAGAAGAGGAAAAAAAGACCTCATTTCACAGGCTTCTTATCGCTTTTAAATGTTTCGCCATGTAATTGATTTTGTAGCCCAGTTCCCTGTGTTATTGGAGGCAGGGAAAGAGGATTGGAACGAGATTTTGGGAGTTCTCATTTCCTCCTCCTGCACGTTAGACCTGCAAGCTGCGCTAAGGAGGTTCCCTGTGCTCGGGCTGTTAAATTATTCCGCGGGCCAGTTTCTGCAGGGCTCTGTCATGCGGAGTTTTTTGCGGAATCCTTGCGATGCCGGGAAAAATGAAAAAAATATCACGGTATCAGCCGGGGCGTGTGCTCTCTTCCCCTAAGGTGATGGGTAATGATTTTCCTGGAGAAGAACTGCTGAGTGGTTGAGTTGACTGGAGCCACAGGACATACTCCAGGAGGGGAACTTCTGGCCCTGCCTTCCCTGGCAAAAGAGTGAAAACAGTGGTGTTTTTAAATTAGAGCTAATCCACACCCCCCCCCCCCAAAAAAAAATGGTTGACTTTGGGAGTTTTTAAAGCTTTTTTCATTTCTGAAAGTGAGGCCTTGTGAGACTGTTAGAAGAGAAATAGCCATGAGTATGATTAATATCTAACTTTGTCTCGCTTTACATTACTGCGACGGCAATTATGATACCAGAATGCAAGCGGCTACGGTGTGTGTAATAACAGTCGGCGCTCAGGGTTTTCCACGCGGCAAGTGTAATGCTCAAATATTGCACTGAGTGTAATTGAACTGTCAAAATGCCACTGTAATGTAAAGTGGTACAGATACTTCTTTAGAATTGGGCCTGTAACGCCAAACCGCACCTGAACGTGTGTGTGTGTGTGTGTGTGTGTGTGTGTGTGTGTGTGTGTGTGTGTGTGTGTGAGTGTGTGTGTGTGTGTGTGGGACAATGGCCTCTCGTTGTCATGCGATCTTCAGTTTCTAGTGAAACGAGCCTTGGGGCCTGGTGCTCATTTTTGTTTTATGAAACAAAGGGGAACTGTCCAATAGGAGCTGTGGGTGCCCAGCAGTGCTCCGCCCACCTCTTACTGATATGAACGTGTAAAGCCGCCAATCAGACTTGATGAAATTTATGGGGTCGGCCTCTAAAAGAGGCACACGTTTATCGACCAGCTGCGTTTCATTTTTATTTCCAGTGTTTTCCGTGAGTTCTGTGCTGCAAATATCCGACTGTTTTCTTTAATTTTTTTTTGTTGTTGAATTTTATGGTTCAAAACTGAGTAGCGGTCGGAGTTCCGGGTGTGAAAAACGTTCGGCCGTGCTGTTCAGGCAGGTTTGTGGACGGGACCACACTCTTAGGGGCTTGCTGTGTCTTTTATCTATGAAAAAGCAGTTAGCCAGCAGACGGATACGTGGAGAGAAGTAGTCGCGACAGGAACACCGAACGGTGAATACACAAACAGAGGTAGAGCAGACTCCAGTGACTGCTGACGCCCTGTTCATGTGTGTAATGCCCTTCACCCACCAGTCAGACACTAATATATCTCACCAGGGGATTTTAAGACCATTTGCTGATAAATGCTGTGTTTTACCTGCTTGATTATCCCGTAAGAGGTTTCGATGGAATTATTGGATTTTGTTGTTGTTGTTGTTGCCGTTGCTGGGAAAAGCTTGTGGCCATGGACCCATTCAGAATGCCACTGAACCCGCGCAGCAAACAGATTTCTTGTTTCTCTGATAAATGTAGTGCGAGTAAACGTGTTTATAATGGCGGTGTCACAACCCAAAGTGCCCTTTATTTTCCTGGCGAATGTAAGTCAGTACGAGCCTCGACCCTTGCTGCTTAAAGCTCTTATCTGGAGCCTCCTCTTTGAGGCCTAAATCAAGGACAAAGCTGTGATGTTGGTCTCGAACGCAAACGTTGGTGGCTTTTAAAGTAGCATGACCGCTCGTGGCTTTTTATAAAATTTTATTTCAGTTTCAGAGCGCTCGGTCCGGTGCGATGCGGCTCCAGAGCACAGGCGGCCAAGTCTCCCAGGCCCAATAACCCGGGCATAAAAAGCGTGGCTTTAAAATCCTGAGTTTGTTAGCGTCCTTCCAGGTGTGGACGAGGAGCGTGTCGAACGGAGGGCGTTTTAAAGGCCTCTAGGTTGCTTATTTGAAACAAGGAAACCAGATTTCAAGATGCTTGTCGACTGTCTGGAAAATGTGGCAGTTGCATATCCTAAATTACGATTATGAAGTAGGACCGGAGGGGATCTGTTGTCTGATCGTGTTGCTCTGTGACTCTAAAGAGAGGATCATTACTGGAATTGATGAAGCGTGTGATCTCTATTGATGGGAGGGAGCCTCCTTTGAGATTGTGAGGAAAAATTCAAAAACGAAACCAGAGTCCCGGCGAAATGTTGTGGTCATTCGATGTAAGCCTCGGCCGTCACTTCACCGAGCGACGTTTCGCTGGACCGAGGAAAACCCTCTGAGTGGTAAGTCGCGTTTTTTTTCCCGGCTTTGGTGATCACATGTTCGGCATGTTGGCTTAAGCCCTCCTGACAAGCAGGGGGGAAAAAAGAATGGGGGAAAGAAAGAGCAAAGCATCGTGGGATAGCGCCGGGGCTTGCGCGGAAGCGCGGCGGCGGCGCGCTAACTTCAGCGGGAACGATGGTGAGGCAGCGGCCTTTTCAGACGCCTCCAGCGCGGGCCGTGGGTCGTGTGGCAGAGTTATAACACTTCCGGGTGAAAATGGCTCAGCAGAAGTGCTGCTTGGCGGGGGGACGTTTCGGGGCAGAAATCCCGCTCCACGCCGCTCCTCCTCAGCCCACGGACGCCCCGCGGCCAGACGGAATCACATCTCCACTCCTCTGCACTGGGGTGACCTTGAAAAAAAAAAAAAACACGACCCCCTTTGATTCTCGCAGCCTAAAAATAGCATCCAGGCCGATCGCTCGCCTATTTTGCATATTTTAAGAGGGGCTCGCTCTCTCTCTCTCTCTCTCTCTCTCTCTCTCTCGCTCTCTCTCTCTTTTTCTCTCTCTGGCACTGTGTGATGAAAACGCCATCAATCAGTCAGTCAATCGCAGCCTGTCAATCACAGAGAGAGAGAGAGAGAGAAAAAGCTCTGTTAAGAAATGAAAAGGCATTTTTATGGGCAGGAGCAGAGTCCAGAACCCTTTTCGGGTTTCATGGTTCACGTTTTCTCCTTTTCTTTTCTCCTGCCTCCCCAGCCGACGCGATGACGTGGGCACTGTTTCTGAGCTGCGGTGACTTTGATCTGGAGATGGAGCGCATTTCACTGGAAGGGAATAAAACCGCTGCTCCATTAGCAGCTAGCTGGAATGCCGGTTTCAGGTTTTTTTTTCCCTCTCCTAAAGAGATCTTGTGACTGGGCTTGAGTCGGCCTGACCCTCAGTCAGAGTCCTACTTACGAGAATCAAAAACCTTAGGATCAGTGCAGACTTGCACGGAATATTTTTTTTCCCCCACTCATGACAAGGCATGATTAACAACAAAGAAATTCTTAACAAGCTCTGAGATGGCAGCAGTTGGCTCTCCCATTTTAGAAAATCCTATAGAACAATGCAGACTTTACATACACGTTCCATGTTGCCCATTGACTTATTGGTCGAATATCACATCAGTGTAAATCAATCATTTATGCCCAGAGCGTTGCATGGGATCTATGCACGTTTGCCAATTTGGGCCATGGCTGTGACCCTCCTTGTGTCATTCACTGTACTCGTCCACAAAGAAAATTTTAAAAAAGCGAGATCTAATATGGCGAGGATTAATATTCTGCTCCCGGGTGAGCGGTCTGAGTGCAGGATGTTGTTATTTCCGCATCAATGCCGTCTAGCGCTCATGAACGTAAGTGGGGATCGTAAACGTAAACATTTTGTGTAGTGATGTACAAATGCTATACTGAAGGATGCTGTGTTCTGGTGTAGAGGTACCATTTTCTGTCATGTTGTCAAAGAGTCCATCTCCTGGCAAGTAATTTGTTTTATAAGCATGCTTTAAATTCTCTGGTATTTGCTAGTGTCTGTTTGTAACCTGGCTTGTTAACACGTCTATCTAGCTAGCATACCTGGCCTTAACATTTGTTATCATCCTATGAAAGTCATGGCAAGTTAAAGCAGTTAATATTATGTATCATGTATATTTTTCTTCGATGCCACCAAATTTAATTTGGGTCAAACCCCTTTTATGAAGTTGGGGAGGCTGGGGGCTTTACCCACAGGGTGTTCGTCGTTAAGGTCCGTTCCAATAAAATATTTTGGGAACCCCCAGAGAATAGCTTGCTACTTTAAACAGTAGCATGTTTACGGGCCATTTCTACGAGGGATGTGTCCTCCACATGCCACATCAGCCATGAACCTTGATCATTTCATTTTGAGCAGAAGCAATAGGTAATAACTAGCTGTGAAATGATGTCACCGGGTGAATGTTGCTGAACAGTTGGTAAATGGTAAATGGACTGCATTTATATAGCGCTTTTATCCAAAGCGCTTTACAATTGATGCCTCTCATTCACCAGAGCAGTTAGGGGTTAGGTGTCTTGCTCAAGGACACTTCGACATGCCCAGGGCGGGGTTTGAACCGGCAACCCTCCGACTGCCAGACAATCGGTCTTACCTCCTGAGCTGTGTCACCCCTGCACAGTTTCAGCTAACTGGCTCGCGACGAAGGCTCTGATTATCCGGCTCATCTTATTAAGCGACGTACTTTGAGCCGCGACGGCGGCGTACCCGGCGAATTCGGCCGGAGCTCGGCCCGATTAGCCAGCTAACGATGTGAAATGTTAAAGCACCCCGCGACTCGCCGAAATCAGGTCACCACTCGTTCGGTGGCAAAAACCGCTCAGCGTTGGCGTGAAAGCCCCTTTTTGTGTGCAGCTTGTGCTTTGTACTTCTGCGGACATACTTAACTCTAATTTGTTCATCCGATTTTCAGCAGTCTGAGTTTAGCTTTAGTAATTACGTAATTAATAGTAAGGGATTAAAAGAATACATATTCGGCCGAGTGTGTCTTTTGCCTTTGGCCGGTGCAGCTGTTTGCACCACCAGTCAGCCTGAATGGTGTGGACATGGAATTAATCTGTGGCACGGGTGCATAACTCCAGTCCTGGAAGCCAGGTGTGCAGGCTGGTTTGTTTTTCCTACCGATTACCTTAGTTTCAGTGTTCTGACAGCTCTATAAACCACGCCGGTTCACTCCTGTACTTGAGCACGGTAAAATCTTTAGGATGCACTTGCAGCCTGCGGCTGTAGGTGTTGTTTATACAAATGTCAGAAGAAGATATCCAACCATCCATTATCTATACCCGCTTATTTCTGTCTAGGGTTACAGGGAGTGCTGGAGCCTATCCCAGCATGCATTGGCGTGAGAGGCAGGAATATGCCCTGGACAGGCTGCCAATCTATTGCAGGGCACCTACTCACACACTTATACCTAGGGGCAATTTAGAGTCTCCAATTAATCTAGGCTGCATGCCTTTGGAGTGTGTGGAGGATACTGGAGTACCCAGAGGAAACCCACGTGGACACGGGGAGAACATGCAAACTCCACACAGAAAGTCCCAGGCCGGGATTCAAACCCAGAGCAAGATATGATCCAGCTAATTAAATAACTAAGAGCAGAAATTGGCACAAAAAATCTTGAAACAGATCGGTGCTTGTTTTGCACCCCTGTCATGCTGTATAACAGAAGCAGCTTTTATGCTGCTCAGATTGGGCCATGCCTGGTTTACACAGGGAATGAGTGAAAGCCAGTGCTGATGCTGGCAACATTTGAGGCTTTGAAACTGACAGTTGGACGTTCGTAATTCCATAGGCTGCTCAGGCCGCGCCGTTCCCCCTTTCTCCCGATTCTATCGTACGCTTAACGGCCGGCCTTGAGAGGAAACGAGAAAAACAGAACGCTCGAAAATGATTTCACGCGAGACGCGAATGAGGTTTAACCCGTTAAAGGCGTCAAATTAGGATGGATTATCGTTGCGTTGTGTCAGGAAGCAGCGGACGCGGCGAAAACCTTGTTTCCCAAGCGTCTTCCTCGTGAATCGGGCCTTCATTAATCTCCGGGCTACGTTCAGGGAGAGGATGAGGGCCAAAAAAAAAACAACATTCCTCCCACAGTTGTAAGGAGGTGACCTGAAGTCTACCTTTTTAATGATGCTGAGGGTGTGGAATGGTTGTCTCCTCTCCTCTTCCCAGTGAGTCACTGGAGTTGCTTTGGGAAAAGACTGAAACGGATGTGAAAAGGGGAATGGATTCCAGTAATGTTTAGCTGCAATTATCCTCTAACCGCACTGCTCTAATTGTGATTGAATGGGTGTCTATTGGAATTATGTTGTGTGCAATTATATACTGAGTCTGCAGTGGGCTTGTTCTGTAGATGGAGAAAACCTTGGTCGTTTTATTCTTTTATTTTATGCGTCCAGGTGAATCCCATTGGGGGCTCTGGCCAAGAGGCTGCAGTCATAAACTTTCCGATAGCATAAAATACAAAATTGCACAGTGTAGTACAGTTAAAAATGATAAAAAAATAGAGAGGGTTTGTATGTCTAATTTCATTTGTTTTAAATTATATTTAGGGGAGAAAAAACACGATCAGTTAACGATCAAAACACTGTTATTAACAACTTATTATTATTGTTATTATAAATTTGGTTTTTGTTGTCATTGCCATCAACACTTAAGCTAACTAGCTTGATAAAATAACCAGAGTTGTCATGAGGCTCAACCAATTTTTACACAGACAGTGCATAAACGTTAACTAGCTAAACCAGCCGGCTAAACTTACCAAGAACAGGGTGGTTAGAGACAGTTACCACTGCTTTCATTCTCAGACTAGCCCATATAGATGAACTCCCTACACTTGGACTGGAGCCCAACGCTGAATCCATTCTGAAGAAATTAATGCAGAGTGTGAAGGAGTACCTACGAAATCCCAGAATCCTTTGGGGGTTCTCAGTATCAATCTTTAAGAAGCAGCAGCGCATGAATATTTCTCAGAAATGTCTTGATGTGGGTCTGTCCTTTGGGTGGTGTAAGCTATTGCTGGTCGGATTGTATTTGAATATTTTTTCTCAGGGGGGACTGGGGTGGAAAAAAACAGCGAGATATCAAAATTCTTATTTGGGGCACTGTTATGCAGATGTCATTGATGAATTTTTATATTGTTTCTGAACGAAGACCTGGAGTGAAAATCAAGGATTCTTCTTTTCAAAGTAACAGAGGAAATGGTGGTTGCCATCTTTAACCACGGTAATCCCTGAAAGTGCTGAAAATATAAAATGTTGAGGCAAAATTCTCAATGGGAAGGAATGACGACGTGTGGTCTATTCTCACTGAGTGTCAGATCCGCTGAAATGCCTTATTCAAGTCTTCATGTCCAACTTGTCATCTCCTTCTTTCTGACTGGCTCTGAAGAAAAATAGCCTTCATACAGCATGTGTGAATAACAAAGGGGTCTCTTATCTTTCACTGAAACTTTCTTTTTTTTTCTCCTGAGACCATCTCGGTTTCTGTCTCCATTATAGGTTAGGCCCGGCTTCGGCTTACATCCTCCTGTCTTACAAGCCTGGGTCTCGGTCTCTCCCTGGAAGTGCAGGCGGATTGGTTTCGGTATTGAATTCAGCGTCCGCAGGGAACCGGCCGTTGGCCAGGCATTCAGGAAACGCTTTTGCTTTAACCCTTAAAAGGCACAAGATCACATACATGATTACAGTGTTCTTAACTGGAACATTCTGATGCTGATGGAACAGTCACTACCGGTGACCGAAAGAAACAGAGTTCTAGAACACTGACTAAAGAATAAAAAAACATTCCAAAAGACCTGCTTTTCAAATGGTTAACCTGGTGGAGTATCCGCTTCTGTACCTGAGTTGAATGTTGCGCCGTTCGATCCACATCATAGCACATTAGCTCCGCAGCTGTTGTAGTTCTTCTACAGCGTGGCAAGCCAGTCGTCATGTAGGTCATTTGCATGGGGAGTAACATCATGCTGATCGTCAGCGTGCGGCTGAGAGGTGAAGGAACGGTGCAGCATTCGCTCAATAACTTAGCACGTTAGCACGTTAGCTCTGCGCCTGCCGTTGCTCTTTTGCTGCGGACTCGCACGGAGCACGGCTGTATCGACACCTCAAAAAGACACAGTTTCTTTAGGGATCTTTTGGAACACCCCCTCTTCTTATGGCCGTGAGTTTCAGGAACAGACTCCTCGCTCCAGGATTTGCAGGAAGCTGCGGCGGCTTCCCGGCGATAGCATGTAAATGCGCACATGCATATGCATGGATGACTGCGGAGGTTTCTGCAGCGGGCAGCGACAGGGACACACGGCCCCCTGCCTCCCCGATTAAATATGCAGGGGCTCTTTGACCTCAATACTGGGAGCGTGGAGAGGGGGGACCTGCCCCCGCACCCAGTTCCCCCCCCCCCCCCCCCCCCCCCCCCCCGTACCTCCACCCCCACGTTCAGATAAATGCTGATGTATCAGAGCCCCTGGTGGACAGGGAGGTGACTTAGAGGTGGCGTGCTGGAGCAGCAAATAAAAAAACACGCCACTTTCTCACCCTGCTGGATATATATATATATAAGATATTTAGGCACGGAGGAATACCCTGCGGTGTCTGGTGACGTGATGTCACACGTTTGCCTCGTTTTAACCAGAACTTGAAAACCTGCCACCCGGTGCATTATTGATGGATTTAACAGCTGTGGTATAGGGCCACAGGGTGCAGTTGTGAAGTGTTTGGCTTGAGTGTGGTTGTCGGGGGTATGGTCATTTTTCATGTCTTCCGGCTATGTCTCCTTTTAGCAGGGAAGTGTGGCATTATCTAACAGCTTTATCCTCCTTTAATGGATGACTCTTCGTCTCATTTGAGTGGTACTGAGCCTGACCTGGTTCACACTAAGGTGTGAGATAATTCTGTCCAGTTTTGCTAGTAATCCACATGTCAGTTATGTCATCGAATATTGGGTTTGTATTGCAAATAATAACAATAAATTTAATTAAATTGAACAGAAAAAATCAGAAGGAGCGCACAGAGAATCCTATTTTCTATTATATTCGGTAGTTTACATTGCTTACTACAGAAGGTTCAGACAGAAAGTTATTATTCATAATTTTTCTTTTAAGAATTCTCGGTCTTTGTGTGTTTTTTAATGTATTTTTTCACATTTTGGTTACACTTGTGCATGCACACACTGCATTTGTAGTTAAATTGAATTGTTTTGCCGAGTTCATCTGAAGAACGTCTACTTTGGGTCGAACAGTGCTGCTCTTTGTGTGATGGTATGAACGGAGGAAAGGTGGTAGAGGAATTAAGATGGCTGTTGTTCACGTTACACTGCTCGCATTTTCGTGCGCTCACACGTGTGGCTGCGTACACGTTGTCTGGTATCTGTAGTAAAAACCAGGGAAGTCTGTTAAACTGTTGAGGTCACGTATGGAGGTGGCAGCAGCAGATGGTTTTTCACAACACTGTGAAAGCATTTTCCAGCAGATGGTTCTTCATGACACTGTGAACACAGTTTCTCTACTTTCTCTATTGTTGACTGGCTCAATAGAGACTATGCATTCCTACACTGTTTTTGGTGGAGATTGTTCAACTCCATCCATCATCTAGATTCTATGCCCGCTTATTCCTGGTCAGGGTCGTAGGAGGTGCTGGAGACTATCCCAGCATGCATTGGGCGAGAGGCAGTAATACACCCTGGACCGGTCGCCAATCCATCACAGGGCACACACACGCCATTCACTCACACACTCATACCTGGGAGCAATTTAGACTGTCCAATTAACCTAACCTGCATGTCTTTGGACTGTGGGAGGATACTGGAGTACCCCAGAGTAAAACCCACGTGGACACGGGGAGAACGTTCGAACCCGAGACCTTCTTGCTGTGAGGCGAAAGTCCGACCCACCGCACCACTGTACCGCCACTGTTCAATTCCAGATAATTTAATTCAAGCAGATAATGAATCTGGATTTACTGATCATTGAGTCTAACTCAAATACTTTTAGATCAGAAGGATATATTTAATTTTTCTCGCAAACATTTCCTACATCTAACGGGGCAAAATTCTGTTCTACTGTCTCCAAAGAGTGTTTGATACGGTATCACACCGTACATCTTAACAGGGGAAATATAGTGAGGAGTCTTCAGGAAAGAGAATAAAACCAGGTAGCGGCTAATGGCATTGTCACGTTATTTTCACCTCTGTGAATTATGAGTCTGGAGCCCGTCTTGCATTAACGACAAGCATGCGGAAGCTCCATTTCATTCCGATGGTGCACTCCTGAGTTGCATAATAGTGGGTGTAAACTTCACTGTTGTGACTGAAATGGAAACGCAAATGGATTACTGTAGGACGAACAATCAGGGTGCAGATCAGCTGGTCCATTGTAGCAGCGGAGTTTAGTCGAGCTGTGAAAACTGAAGGCACAATCTCAAGTGAACTGCGACTGTTTTTTTTTCTTCCTTCTTTTGTGGACGTGTTGTGTAGAGATCCTGTCTCAGTACATGTGTACATGTTTAATCAAAGGGAATAGCAGTTTGTAGGTTGTTAAAAACCGTTATTTGAGTAACTGTTCTCAGGTGGGGCTGCCCAGCAGTGTGGGGGGATTCTGGGATTTCGGGGGAATTTTACCTGTCTTTTAGAGAACCGCCCTGGAGTTCACGCTCTCCTGGTCGCATGGAAGAGCATCTGTTCCATCCTTTTTTTTTTCCCCAGAGTTTCTCTTTGGCAACGGTGCACTACCGACGTCAGCAGCGAAGAGGGCTGGGTCAGGGGCACGGGCAAAACAAGAGGTGGAGAGAAAAAAAACAAAAAGCTCGAGAAAAATAATCGGGGGTGTATCGCAGCGGGGGAAGCAGTTTGCTTTCGCAAATTTATTAATTTGTTTGTCTGAATAGAGGCAGTCGTGATGGTGGAGGCTGTGGGGGGTGCGGAGTGAGGGGGTGGGGAGGGGGGGTGGGGGGGTGGCTGGTGGAAGGGGCTTGTTGATAACCCGAACAAGTGTTGACAGAACACTGTTGTCAGGGCCGCAGACAGACTGTCAGAAGCAGAGATATTGAGCGTGTTAAAGATGAGGCAAAGCTGTGGGAGGAATATGTAAACAATAGCGGGCGAATGGGTGGGCCGTTAAACTGGAAAGCACTTATGAAAATCGGTGTGGAGAAGAAGGGGGTGGGGCTAACTGGTTGGGAGGGGCTTCCTGAGGGGGCGGGGCTTCCCCGTCAATGAGGCAGAGCTTTGGGAGAGTTTGTCTTTAATGTGGTAATGAAAATTTCAGTTAAGATTGAAGGCGGTATTTTTATTGTATTGGAAAAGTATAAACTGCACTAAATGGTCCACTTAACAATTTCCACATCATTTTTTCAGTTTTTATAGTGGGTGTTTATTCTTGCTTTCGTAGCTTTGTACTGCTAAGCTGGAAAAGATGAATTACCTCATCTTACCATTTCAGTTGTAGTGTTTCCTACAATTTAACACACCAAAGAATTGTAATCATTCTATAAAAGACTGTGATCGATATCATACCACCGTGATTATTTCTTAGGTTTTTTTCTCTGAGTCGCAGGTTTTTTTTTTTTTTTGCAGGAATGCGTGAACAGCACCTGCCCGTCTTCCCTCATGAACTGCCATTTTCCTCAACAGGGCGAGGAGGAGATCGAGGAACTTGCCACGGTTATTTATTTATTTATTTTTTTCTTCTTCATCTTTTTTTCTTTCTTTCTTTCTTTTTTTTCTTTCCCGCCCGCCAAGCTCAGGTTGCAGTGTTTCCTGCAGTTATTTTTAGAGCGAGCCGCGGAACGAGATGGGATTTCAGCTCTCTGCGTGATGCAGGGGCGTGGATGTGAAAGGACGTGCCGGGGAAAAAAAGGGGTAGCGTAGCGATGCTGCGTTTTAGCGCGTCGCACGCTGTCAGCCAACCCCCCCCCCTTAAAAACCCTGACAGCCATGCAGAAAGGGAGGGGGGGAGGGGGGTGGGGGGGCAGGTCCTCCAGCATTCACTGAGCCGCTTGATTGGAGGTTAGCTCTGTCAATCAACTTGTATTCAAGCCTAATTTAGGGAGGTGGGGTGGGGGGGTCATATCTGATTCTGGTCTGGGAAAATAATCTCTTTACCTGGGGGGGGGGGCAGGTCCTGTCTGATTCTGGTCTGGGAAAATAACCTCTTTACCCACCAGGTGTCTTCAAATCCCCCCCCCCCCCCCCCCACACACACACACACTCCCCTGTACAATTTGGACGAGTGCCCCCCACCCCCCACCCCACCCCATTCCCCCGCTCTAGTCCTTGTACTGAAACTGTAGCCACTTAGCTTGTGTATAAACCAGTAATTTGTGATTCTGTTTTTTTTCTTTCTCTACCACATCAAGTGCTTTTAACTTGGCCTGCTTGTCTGGATCATATTACTTTCAGGGGAAAAAATCCTCTCCTTGCACTATCAGTCAGATCTGGGATGTGAAAGCCGATACCATTATCCTTGATTCTCTGTTTGCTGTGTGCCGATTTTGTAAATCCATTTTCTTGCATTTCTGTCCATTTATTTTTGCGGGGGGGGGGGGGGGGGAGCTGTTATTCTTGGTTTTCGTGGCACAGCGTTTGTAATTCATCCTCACAGATGGGTCAGTGGAACAGGCTCAAACACGAGGACTTTAGGAAACTAGAAGCTCTCCGAAAACCTCCCCCAGCTGTGCTTAGAAATCTGCCATGTTCCAGTCCTGCTCTCCCTTTGGGGGCAAACCCTACTTTCCTGTTCGGTGGGGGCGGGGAGGGGGGAGCGGGAGGGGAGGCCATTGCCGTGTGACCTTTGAGAAAAACAAGGGCGAACGAGACTGTATTCTATTGTCACTATTAGGAGAATGTCTTTCACGGTGACGAACGTCAGCCGGGCGCTCGCTATCGATTGCTTTTGACCTCCCTTTTCCAGAGTTGTCTTCCTTAATTTCTTCATTTCATCACGTAAAAAAAAAAACCCACAAGAAAAAAGGGCTGACCGTTGCAGTAACGTGAAATGTTACAATGAAGATCAACGGCTGGTGAACTTTTCCAGCGGTGGGTTAGTGAGTGGGGGGGGGGGGGGGGCTGGAGCCCAGAGACCATCAGAGTGGGCAGTTTTTTGGATTTGAGTAACTTGGCTCTGTTTACCTTAAAAAATATTTTTGTTGAGATTAGATTATACAATACTGCAGTTTGTCGCTAACACCAAGGCAGCAGGCTAACACAATGGCTCATATACAGTTCTATATATACTTTCAGCAGTAATAGCGTGCTTTAAATTCATTGCTGAATAGATATGCAATATTCCATATGCATGCAGACCCTGAAAAGTAGGCCAACAGCTGCCTCTCTGACTCTGATTTGCATTGCATTTTTTTTCTTTTCGTAAAAAAACAAAAAAAAAAAAAAACATTTTCTCCCCGTTGTTATTAAACACAGAATATCTCGCGTGTTTAATTGCTGTGCACACACCGGCAAACTCTTGACCATTGTCAGCTGACGCCTCCAGCCAATAGGAGAACACAAAGAAATGAAAAAGCACAGCTCCAGATAAGAGAACGCAAAGGCTCAACCGGGGAAAGTGCTGCCGTGTGTGGGCGGATTATTTCATTATTTCTATTTATTTATTTTTTTATTTTTTTTTTCTCCTCCAAATGCTGGCGAAAGTTCTATTTTTATCAACTTTATTTATTCAGCATGAATTAGAGACAGGAGAGCATGCCCACGCGCTTGCATCAGTCAGTCAGTCAGTGGGGTGAGAGGATATGTATTCGCCACCGCCCCCACCACCCCCCTTCTGCCCCACCCCCATATTCGCCACCGCCCCCCCACCCCCCTTCTGCCCCCCCCATATTCGCCACCGCCCCCCCCCCCCCTTGCCACCTTCCCCCCTCCCATATTCGCCACCACCCCCCCACCCGCCTTCTGCCCCCTCCCCCCCCCCTCGTATTCACCACCACCCCCCCCTCCCTTGCCACCATCCCCCCCCCCCATATTCACCACTACCCCCTTGCCCCCCCTCCGCACGGCTCGGGCGTATGTATGACCGCTCAAAAACAGGCCACTCGGTCGTGATCCCACACTTTATGATGACTGCGGCGGGCTCCCTCGTGAGCACCCTTTGATGGTCGCGGAGGAGAACACACGACCAAAAAAAAAAAGAACAAAAAAAAAACGAGTGAAAACACAGCGGGTGGTAGAACCGTAGCGGGTGTAGCATCTTCAGAGGCGGGGTTCGCTGCTAGCGCTCCCCCCCCCCCCCCGGTCCCTGTGGATCTTTCACACCACACACGCGCGCGTGGACGTCTGTTAGCCCCGGCGCTACGTGTTGCATCAACAGCACAATGCAGCAGGGTATGCAGCTAACCCGCACGCCTAAATGTAATAAACAAAAAAACTCTGTCAAGGTATGTGAAGAATTATGGTTATAATGCTACGCTGGCATTTTTGTGAGAATGAGATGAGAGTTGCATTGGATATCTGCTTGGCTGTATATGTTTTTATATTTGTGTTTGATAACAATTATTTTAAAAAACAGCCAATCGCATGCCTAATGCGTGTTCAGCGAGAATGTTCACAGCCAACCGCATTCTGTTGTCACAGTTGCTGTTGAACGATTTCAAATTAAAGGTTCTGTTTTGTTCACCTATGATGTCACCTTAAGTAAGACAGATGCACCCTCAAGAGGGACAGCGATTTTTCACTGCAGATTAAGCATATTTTTACAGAAAAGCTAGGAACAAATGACATTATCGAAATCTAATATAAAAGTAAAATTATTGACGACTTGTTCTCTTGGCATATACCCCTTTGGCAGCCATTTTTGCTGGCCGGTTCAGTACCTTTTCCATCTGTTAGCTAAGGCCAGTGGCCAGAAAAAAAAGTTTTCATTTGTTAGGGAGAGTTAGCCTTTTTGAATCTCCATCCCTTTACCTCTGCCTCATGTCCTTAAACAGAACGGTGGGACAAAGATGCCGGGCCATAGGTTACACTGATAGTATGGCCAGCATCATCTTCATCATCGTCACAATCTATTACAAATCAACGGTGCCAACTGCCATTTAACCCCAACCAAGTTCCGTTCAGCCCGATTACAGTTCTCTGTTTGTTAGCCATGCGTGGGGAATGGTAATTCCTTCCTTTGGCAGATGCCCTTGTCAAGGGCAACAGAACTGTTTCAACTGCCTAGCGGCACGAAAAGTGCGGGGTGCCGGGGCATTAAGCATCCCCCCCCCCCCCGTCTCCCCGCCCCTCCACCCCCGGCCGAACTCAGCGCACCCCGGCCCGAAGAGCTGGGTGCCCGGGGGCGCGAACCACAGCTCTTTGAGAATGTGTAAGACCCATCAGCAGCCCGTGTTTACAGATTCATAAGAATTCAACCCTTGCAGGGTTCCCAGGGTACGTGCATGAAAAGCATGAGAAGTGTGAAGTTGATGATTAATGCCTTCTCTGATTCCCTGGGCATCCTTTTTTTCTTCTTCTTCTTCTTCTTCTTCTTCTTTCTTTCTGTGGGGGCACCTGTTCTGAAAGCGTGCTCACAGGACGATTTAATGCCACGGGCAAACTCAGCACCCGTCTGCCATGTCATTAATATCCGCAAAAAAAAAAAACGCTCCAAAAACTGTTTTTGGAAGTGAAAGCAAGAGTTAGAAAAGAAAGCAGTCCAGGAAAACATAGCACAGGAAACATAAACAAAGGGCTTTTGCAGGTCTTTACTTGCCCTGAGCTCTGATACAGCATTCCTGCATGTGTGTGTGTGTGTGTGTGGCTTGGCTAATTGGAATTGTACTGTAAGCAAGATGCATGGCTTTTTTAGACGCTCCCTTAGGCGGGAGAGAGACAGGCTTATTCAAATCATGCTGGTAATCAGGTCCTGGGAAAACAAACACACTCATAATAATTTGTGTTTTGCGAAACACGGATGTGCGGTACCTCTCCCGTAAACATTTGTCCGTGCGCTCCAGTAAATTAAACTCGGAAACGGTTTGAGCTGCGACGCGTTGCGGTGCGTTCTGTTTCCGGGAAAAAAAAGGCTACGCTTGCAATGCGCTAACGCGCGTACGGGTTTGAGGCCAGGAACCAGGAAGCACTCTGCGGTAATGAACCGTGCTGGGGGCGGTGCGGCGTTGCCCAGGGACCGAGCCCTTTGGCGTGGAGGCGTCTGTTCGCTCTGCCGCGCCCTCGCGTAACGACAGCGTTCAGGGATGACATTCGCACAGGAAGCAGCTGCCTTACTGCCACGTGGCGTTCCCCTGTCATTATGCCCGACCGTCCCCACGTAACAAAAAAAAACGGTTCTGGAGAACTATAATCGAGAGGGGGGAAGGAAAAAGGGAGGGAGGGACAGGGGGAGAAGATGGCTGTTTTGTAAAAATCCGAACTTCCCCCTCCTTTCTATCGTTATTTCCTGTTAGTGCGGTGGAAACCAACCCTGCTCCTGGAGATCTGCCATCCTGCTGGGCTTTCATTTCAACCCTAATTTGGCACACCTGACCCTGCTGCTCAGCAGCTCAGTGAGATCTCTAGCTGTTGAATGAGGCGTGTGTGCTTTGTCAGGGTTGGAGTGAAAACCTACAGGATGGTGGATCTCCAGGAACAGGGTTGGGCAGCCCTGCTCTAGCTGTTGAATGAGGTGTAGCTTCGTTAGGGTTGGAGTGAAATCCTGTGAGACCCCTGTGCTAGTGGAACCCTTGGCATGGTAGCTGGTCACAGTGTGAATGAGTGAGGTTTTCAGGGTCCTTCTTTAAGCCTGATGCAAAGCACATCGCCAGAGTGTAACCCTGTGCGTGAGGGGGTGGCGTGCTCCCCGGTGGTCCCCGTGGAAACCGTGCCGAAGCTGTAGCTGCATGGGTTCTAGTTGTTGCCGTCGTTACGGGAGAAAGAAGGGAATCCCAAACAGCTCGCCGCGCGCGTGTGTGTGTGTGTGTGTGTGTGTGTGTGTGTGTGTGTGTGTGTGTGTGTGTGTGTGTGTGTGTGTGTGTGTGTAATCAAACTGACTCTGACGGCGAAATGAGTCCGCTCCTCGCTCCACGACGCGATCACGAGGCACAGAATGAGCTGGCGAGCTGATTGGCTCATTAAAATATGAAAAGATAAAAAAAGAGAAAGAAAAAAAACGCAGCGGAGCTGAAACAGCTGGCTTTCAAAATGTAATTCGCCGCTGTATACACGTCATTCTTCACTCCTGTTTCTCTCGCAAATGAGACTGCGTGCAGCAGCGTTTTAAACCCACGCTTGAAATCGGGTGCATCCGCTGCAGCGTATTTACAGGTTCTCTTGCCCCCGTGGGTTTGTTAGTGTCCTGCGCTCATGGACATTAACGTTGCCCCTTCTGGTATGCGCACTGCGTTGCCCGTCTTGGTGGTCAGTTTTTTTTTATGGCCCATTACGTGCTAATGGTGAGTTGTTTTTCCTGGAAGGACTCACCGCTTGATAAATGCCAACTCCCGCATTTACAATGGATGCTGCATGCTTTTCAAGCCGCATGAATTATTGATGTTGCAGATTTCCGAAATATCTGAGTGGCTGGATGTGAAATAGCAGTGCGCTGACTGCCATAAGCTCGCCCCCAGAAAATTAATAAAGCGATTTTTGGCCTAACCCAACCCAGACTGGGACCAGAGCCAGCAGAACTTAAATATTTAATTTATTCATAAAATCCATCCAGACCTGGTACAGATCATTAACCCTTTTCTAGAGCAGGTTTTTTTTTTTGCAGTGTTTTTGTTTTCTTCTTTTTTTCAAAATACCAGTGTTCTAGTGTTCTAGAACTCCTTTGCTTTCAGTTACTAGCAGTGATTGTGACATCAGCATTAGAATGTTCAGTTAAGAGCGTTCTAATCACGCATTTGTGATCTTACACCTTAACGGGTTTTGTTTTTTAGTATTTGTATTTGAAATGACTTTTTTTTTTAAAAGAAGAAAAATTACATTTCCTATTTGAGAAATCTTAATAGTTTTTAAAAAAAAATATAAAACCCAAATGCGTTTACTGTGACATTTAAAATGATTTCATCAGCTTTTGGGATACATTTCATACGTAGCACTTACAAGGACCGAATGCTCCATTCAGTCAGCTTTAAGGCACGTAAAACCCAGAAGAAGAGCGTTCCACTATGATGGAGATGTCATTTTATCCCTCCGTGAGCGTCTTTGATGACTGCAGACCCAAAATAGTCATAAAGGAAGTAGCGAGCCGTGCGCATGAAAGGCTGCTCTGTCTCAGAGCTCTCAGACAGAAGAAAGACTCTTATTTACTTTGTGGAGATGCTGCAATGTAACGCAAGCTTCCTGAAACAAAGAGGCCGCCAGGCCCCCCGGCGGTGTCCAGGGACGCGGGGCGGAGGGGAACGACGAGGCGCCTGACTCGTGTGAGTTTGCGCTTTTTTGTGCGCCGGCTCCCGTCACCCCGAGTTGGCACCGTAGCCATAGCGACGATGACATCATAAGCCGGTCGCAGCGTCTGATTTGCGGGGACCCTAAACTCCCGGCCGCGTTGGTGCAAAGGACCCGGGAAATGACTCTGGCTGAGACGTCCGTCTCGACCAATGAGGCGAAGCCTCGATGAGGGGGGTAGCTTTTGTGGCAGCAGCTCCCCCATTTTTTTTTTTTTCAGCCTTGTCGACCGCCGCTCTGCTTAATGAGCGAGTGATGGAGCCGGACGGCTGTCTGGCTTCCTCCGGAAGTTTCCGCTTCAGGAAAGAGGAGGACCAGGATCGTTGAGGAAAGACGTCAGCACTAGTGTTAGGCCTCTGCTGTAAGGTGCTACTGTCACAGGTGCACCCAGACCATCCCAACTAGAGTATAAAAGGCCCGCAATAAAGTGCATAATGCGGTTCATTCAGTGCGTAAGTATGCATAAATATGAACTGTTTAAGGTGTAAGATCGCAAATATACAGTATGATTGGAATGTCTTTTAACATCCTAATGCTGATGTCACAATCACCACTGGCATTTGAAGGAAGTGGAGTTCTAGAACACTGGCTTAGAATTTTTAAGAAAGAAAAAAACACTCCAAAAAAACTCTGCTCTTCAAAGGGTTAAACAGTTGCACTTAGAACAAACACTGTTACAATGTAGCAGGTTGCACCATCTGCCCCCTTTTTTAAGCTTTTCTGATCTCCACACACCTCGAGCTGCCCTCAGCCATGACCCTCGACGTTATCTGCGTTCCGCCCTCTTCTCCAAACGTCCTACTTAACCTCAGCCGCTCATACGTATCAGTCACAGGTACGTCTCACCGGGAGCTGAGCACCTCTGTGTTTGTTTTTCTCGGTTTGCACACACAATATACGCTGATCCTCCCGGCCGTAAAATCAGCCTCAGCTCACACACCTGGGCCTCCTCCAGCAGTGAACGTACTCTACTACTCTACTGCTTTATTCTGGGCCTGTGCCTCCACCGGTGCCTGAAAGTAAACAATGGCCACTGGGTCCGGCTAAACCGCTTGAACTCTTTCACAGAAGAAGAAGAAGAAGCCGGTGATGTCCACCCTCTCTCTCTTCACTGGGGAAAGTGCTGCAGGGTCATTTTCTCTGAAGAGAATGAATTTGAAGGTTTCTTTACCTGCAAGTTTACACCAGTCTTTCCTCAGTTTTTTATTCAAATAGTCTGAATAATGGATGTTGTAGTCATGGGAAGAGCTGAGTGGCCTGTGTGAAATCACTGAGCATTGATCCCAATGAAAATAGCCTTTAGAGACAGAGGAATATTTAGAGACAAATGTGTGTGTGCACATTTGCATGTGTGTTCGTGTATGTCAGTGAGTGAGTGAGTGAGTGCATGTGTTTGTGTGTGTGTGTGTGAGCACCAGGGTGTGTGTGTATGTAGGTGTGTGCTCGAGCATGAGGGTGTGTATATGGGTGTGTATGTGTGAGCGTCAACGTGTGTGTACGTGTATATGGGTGTGCATGTGTCATCATTGAGGTGTGTGCGTGTGTATGTGTGAATGTGGGTGTGTATGGGTGTGTGTGTGTGTGCGCGTGTGTGTGTGTGTTTGCACGCGTGCGGCTCCTCTGATGACAGTGGATCTGACTCAGACAGAAGGCAGGAGGCCACGCCCCCCCGCTGTGTCACACCTCTGCTTTCTCACGCCTCCCCGCCCCAGGGAAACCGGCGAAATCACAGACGAGGCTCCTCTCTGACTGCGGTACGGGGGGGGGGGGGGGGGGGCGGGGGGGTGGGGAGCGCCAGACTGAACAACCGTTAGCTAGCGCGCCGCGGGCGACGGAGGCCGCGTCAGACTCCCGCGGTGCGGTGGGGTAAAGCGCCAGGGTGTGTGTCTGTGTGTGTGTGAGTGTGTGTGTGTGTGGGGGGGGGGGGTGTGAGGGTGAGGGTGTGTGTGTGTGTGAGTGTGTGTGGAGTGTGTCTGTATGTGTGTGTGTGGGGGGGGGGGTGTATGTGTACGTGTGTGCATGTGTGAGCGTGAGGGTGTGTGTCTGTGTGTGTGAGGATGTGTGTGTTTACGATTACGACCCCGTCCTCACGAATCACACAACAAACACCCGACGCCGCTGTTACCCCCCCCCCCCCCCCTTTCCTTTCTGTTTTCAGTTTTTTTCTTTTCTTTCTGATTTCAGAAAATACGTCCCCGTCGGGCTGCTGTGATTAGAGGCGGTGTTTTCGTGTTTCTTCAGACGGGGGTTGCGTCACCTCGCCGTGATTAAACAGTCTCGCATCGACAGACACGGAAAACAAACGATGCGGAAAATTAGCGATGCTAAGGAGCCACGCTAAGCTGCGGCCGACGTGCTAATCGGGGGCTAAATTGATTTCGGGATGCCCGATTCTCCGTCTCAGTCGGTCTTTATGGCTGAAGGCTCGGGTCAGGGTGCTTCCCAAACATACTTTTACGCGATGCGGGAACAAGACGTCATGTTGATAGTAGCACATCTGCCTCACTGACTGGGTCATAGACTGACTTACTGCTCTGACTGACTTACTGCTCTGACTGACTTACTTCTCAGTTAGTTATCGCTAAATAGCAAAGCGGCATTAGTGACAACTCAGTGTCTTTGAATACAGAGCATTTGTTAAAATATGTTGTACTGTACAGTATCCCCGCGCTCTGTGCTGTAAGATAAGCTTGTGCGTTCTGCTGTGTATGTTATATACAGTCCATAAACTATCCCAACGAGTGAGCCTTAACCCTTGCTTTAAATCTCAGAACTCACATTTCCCCTTTGTGTGTCTGTGTGAAATGGAAATGAAAAATGAACTGTGCTTGCGGTACGTCCTCCCCCTTGTGACTGTAACAGAATGTAATTGAGAAGTGTCAAAAAAAAGTGTTAACCCAAAAAAAAAAAAAATGTTTTATTGACAAACTACCGCATTGTGTGCGTGTGTGTGTGTGCGTGTGTCTCAACGGTCTTGTGTTTTCTTTACAGCTTTGATATCGGCGGGTTGCTGCACTACGAACTGCAGAAGTGTAAAGCTTTGGGACAGGTAAGAGTCCGCCATTACGGCTCCTTACGGACATGTACTGCAGGACCGATACGTATCCTGTGAGACTCTTACTCTGCAAGGGTCTGCCTTGTGCATTTATGTGCAAGAAACTTGCGGAGGGTTGTAAATGAATATAGACGTATGATGTGCGTGAGATAAATAATGTTGTTTTTGTATCGTAGGATTAGTGTGTTTTTCGCTGTTTTTCTGCAAGGTTTCCCTTCTTATTTCACAATGAGTGCCTTTATGGGTCAGGGAAATGAAAACACTTTGGGTAAACCAGAAAAAACTATCCTTGGGATTTACTCAGTTTGAATTATTGTATATCATAGTATTCATATTTTACAACCGATTTGTTGAAAACAGATTGTGCAGTTGTCCTTTGAATGATTAATGTTCTCAAGGATGCATACACATGCATGCACGTACACACACACATGCACACACACGCACACACACACACACACACACACACACACACACACACGCACACTCATTGGCTGGAGCAATTTCTCTTGCTGCCCAAGGCTACACAGCCCATGGGATGTCAAAGTCAAAGAGTCAAAGTGCATGCTCTGTGCTCAGTAATGGAACTGACTTTGTGTGCAGGCCTTATGGGTTTTTCGAGAGGCAAAGAGTTGAGCAGCATGCTTTGTGGGTCTTGGAGACCATTTTTTACCGAGTTTGCTCTTTTATTCAATTATAGCACTTTGCTACAATTAGCATGTTCTTACGACCATCATAGTGACAACCAAAAGTAAAGAAACGTCAGGGAAACTGAGATATGCACTGTCAGTTTTAAATAAAGTTTTTTCTCACAAACCACACAGTGCAGCCCACAAGTCTTTGGACAGTGACACAGTTATTGTTGTTTCGACTTGGTACTGCAGTACTCTGGATTTGAAATGGTCCCCTAAAATGGGGGGAACTATGTAAAACGAGGGCTGCAGTTCCTTCACGGATCACCGGATTCACACGGATGTAAATGCCCTCTAATGACCTTTGACCTCTTATTGATTGTTTAATTTCAAATCCGATGTACTGGAGCACCGAGACCTATTTAATTTTTTAATAAAAAAATTGTGTCGCTGTCCAAATACTTATGGACTGCACTGTACAAATGAGTACATTTGACCAACCTGAAAGCAGAACCATGACTGCACTCTGGATTAGTAGCATGTAGCATTTATAGCATGTGATTTATAGCAGAGGCAGATGTAGATAAATGGTTGAGTTGAGGCTAAAGCTTGTACCATCAAACCGATTATTCCTCTCATGGTGTTTTAAACGGTTTGCTTGATTAATAACAGGCGTGCCAATTTAAACGAAGATCGCTTATCAGTTCAATGGCCTCTAATTTAGTTGCGTTTTGTTTCTCTGCTTTGCGCATTTCATATAAACAGCTTAATGATGAGCTAGAGGATCTCTGTAAACAAGTTTCATGGCGTAAATTATTTAATGCACCCGGCCGTCTTTGCTGTAAACAAAGTCGTATTTACTGTGAAACACGCAATATTTCTAAAGCCACCGCGTCAGACCCAGTCGGACGGAAAGGGAATCGGGCATTAGCGGGTAATTAAGAGGGAGAGCCCCGTGTTTTCAAGCTCGCGAGCGTCCCGCTGGCTGTAAAATGAGACGCGCTATCTGCGTGATCTCCTGTTCGCCGTTGCGGCTGACCACTAGCATGGCTCATAGACTTCATTATCACATACTTTATGAACGTGGTCGTGCTGTGAACTTGCTTTGATTTGTTTGCCGGACCCGTCCGTGCAGAAGGGATTGCGGGAAGGTCATTACCTTTCTTTCTTTTTTTTTTTTTTTTTTTTTCCCCCAAGAGAGTTAAAGGTTCCTGTCCTGTATAGGTCTGTGTGCGAACTGGGCTGCCAGGTTTGCTTTATAAAGGGAGAGTTGGAGGTCATCCGATTCACCACCCTTGCCTTAAATCTGGTTCAGGCAGGATGGATGTGTTAATATTTAATGACTCAATGGCAGCAAATTTGTCCTTTGGGATATTAAAGTTCCCCATCTCAATTCTGCTGCTGAGCTTTTAATGCACACACAGATTCAGAGACATGTGTTCACATATGCACTTTCCCACACAGTATAGGACACACACACACACACACACCAGCATACGTGCACGCACACACACACACACACACACACACAGACACGCAGACTGCGTAAGCTACTTTTACAAGCAAGGTTATACACACGCGCACACACACACACACGCTCACGCATGTGAATATTTCGCTTTCACATGCAAGCTTGTACACACACTTGGCCACGTGCACACACACACACACACCAGCATACGTGCACGCACACACACACACACACACAGACACGCAGACTGCGTAAGCTACTTTTACATGCAAGGTTATACACACGTGTGCACACACACACGCACACGCATGTGAATATTTCGCTTTTACGTGCAAGCTTGTACACACACATGGCCACACGCACACACACACACACCAGCATACGTGCACGCACGCACACACACACACACACAGACACGCAGACTGCGTAAGCTACTTTTACATGCAAGGTTATACACACGTGCACACACACACACACACTCACGCGTGTGAATATTTCGCTTTTACGTGCAAGCTTGTACACACACATGGCCACACACACACACACACACCGCGGACAAAACCAATACCAATACGCCAGAGGCACACCGGATCACCGTCTTAAGACATCACAAACAGCACAAACTGTTCGGATGGCACGGTTTTACTTGAGATCCGATGCATCTCCTGGTAGTGATCGGAAAAGGGGGGGGGGGGGGGGGGGGCACGTCAAAACTGCCTCCCCCCCCCCCCCCCCATGAGAGACTTTTGCCTAAAGCATCGATCTCGCAGTGACGGGGGTGTCAGGAATACGTGGTCTGCCACCGGTCCTCTTTAATAATCCTGCTTCACAGTAATTAACTAACCTAATGCCTCCTTTCACTCTCCTTCTCTTTCTCTCAGAGGAAGACTAAACCTTTCTTCTTCTTTTCTTCTTCTTTGTCCCCTCCCCAGCTTCGACGCGTCCTCTTGACCCTAGCCCTCCCCGGACGTGCGCGGAGAGGCTTTTTCGCCAGCCCCCTTCAGAGGCGAAACCCGGTGAACCCCGCCCCCCATACCCCCCCCCCGACCTGCCCCCCTCGAATTACCGCGTCGACGTCCAGCGGAAGCACCGATTCGCCGCGATCCTCCAAGCTCTTCTCCCATTGGCCCACGGTCTTCATACCTCTCTCTTATGTTCCATTCCTACATATCAAACAAAAAAAAAACAAACAAAACAAAATAAAAATAAAAAAAACCTGGAATCGCCATCCTTTTAGGACACGGACTAAAATCCCCGGGACTGCCAAGCGGATTAACGAGTGAGACGCGGGATTTTTCCTCTGCCAACTACAAAGTTTCCTACCTCGCGCGAAGAAGAGAAAAAAGTTACAAAAAAAACAGTAAAGTGTTGGAAACGATTGAAGCGGGACGCGAAAACAGTCCACCCTTATTGTTTACAGTCAACTGAAGCGGTTATGCGCTGGGGGTAATTCATCTTCTGATAATTCTCTCTCTCTCATTCCTCAGTCTGCTGCGCTCTCTCACCCCCCCCCCCACCACCCCCCTCCTCCCCCGCCAAACCCCCCCCCCCCCCCTCCACCCCCCCTCCTCCCCCGCCAAACCCCCCCCCCCCCACCCCCGCCACCACCAACCCCCCCCTGCCCCCCCCCTCCCTGCTCGCTCTCTGTGGAAATTCATAATTTCAGAGTGGTGATGAGACCAAAACAATTTTCCACGAAAAGCTCTCTCTATTCTCTGTGCTCTATTCTCTCCTGCTGTTTCCCGCTAAAGCTATTGAACACAGCCTATTCCATTCATCTGCTCCAGACAGGATGGAACACAAGCCCTCTGGCTCCACCCCGACAACACACAGCTACACGTACTTTGTATTTTTATTTTATTTTTTTGGTGACCCTTTTTTAATTTTTGTTGACAAATATATACATATAGATTTTGTTGACAAATATATATATATAAGAGCTAAAAATGAAAAATTTATGTTTTTAAAGAAAGTCAAAGTAAAAAGTAAAAGAGTAGTTTAATGGATTAGTTTTCTAAATATAATAATTATTATTTTTGACTTAACAGTATTATTATAACATTATTATATGAAGAAATGTATGTACAAAATTAATAAAGTTTCCTCTTTATGTAAAATGCGTATCCTTGAACGGCGTGGTTCTTGCTAAGCTATGCTACATGCTGGCACAGTGCCATTGAATATAAATTATTCCATCTATTACCCCCCCCCAACCCCCCAGGGAATTCCTGTGGACCAGAATCTGAGGCCTGCCACACACGTGTGCAAGGACTGTCACAAGTGCTCAGCTGAGGAGCAGGACACCACAGAGGTCATTTCTGCATTCCCCTAGATTTTACTTCCTGTTTTCCCTGCAGTGCACCGTGGGCCAGGCTCTGATAGCTGATTGAAGTCTGCTCCAGTCTGATTTTGCTCCGGTTTGCCTGGTGGGCGCCGAGATCTCCTCCCGTTAAGGGTGTTTGTTTTATTTTTAGGTCCGCACTTGGGAGATGGGCGCTCATTTTAATGAGCCGTCGAACACACAGCGCACTGCACATAGCGTCTCTTTGTGCCGTACCGCTGCTGGATTTCTTTTGTTGCCGTCGAGGAAAAGTAATGACCAGCTCGTTTTCACAGGGGAAAAGAACTCTCAGAGATTACAGTGGGAAAAGTTCACCGCCTGAATTGTGAAGACTCAGGCTTTTTTTCGTATTCACGGTGGACTTGTTTTTGTGTCTTCGCAGTGAGGTTGACTTCTTAAGCAGCTACTGCGTACGCGTTTAATGAATCGTTCTTTTTCTCATAAAGAGAGGGCCACAGGACTCGGCCTGCCGTCGACGCGTAGCCGAACAGAATGCTGTTTTTACAATAAAGCCAGGTCGGATATTGGGTTTGGCACGACGCAGCTTGTGCAGCTGGGCCCCTCATCGGTCCGGTGTTCAGAGGGTAAACATATTGATCAGACTGAGGGCCGTGCTGATCGCACCGAACCAGCACGACGCCAGCCCAGGAAAAGCTCTTCTGCATCACGTACAGCTCAGGTGGGACCTGCTGAGAAATGTATTCAAACAAGAAGCTGACATCACCCAAAAGCAGGAGGCTTTGTGTGTGTGTGTGTGTTTATCTGCATGTGTGTGCGCGTGCGTATGTGTGCGTGCCTGTGTGTGTGTGCGTGTGTGTGTGTGTACGTGCGTGCATGCGTGTGTGTGTGCGTGCGTGTGAGTGAGTATGTGTGTGCGTGTGTGTGTGTGTACGTGCGTGCATGCGTGTGAGTGTGTGCGTGTGTGTGTGTGTACGTGCGTGCATGCGTGTGAGTGTGTGCGTGTGTGTGTGTGTGTGAAACAGGAGATGTGCGGTTGGTAAGCGAGGCAGCGGGGGGGGGGGGGGGGGGGGGGGGGGGGGGGGGAGGAGGGGGGGTCAGGGGAGGCTCTGATTAAGACGTATCGCCTGCAGGACGTCCCGAGCAGCAAAGGGCCCGAAATCGCAGTGCTGCATTGCAGCATCCCGTCCTCCCGCTGAACGCTGTCCCCCCCCACCCCCCCTCGCATAGGTATTCCCACAAGGTCAAATCAATCAATTCCCCCCCCCCTCCCCCCGCCGCCTGCCCATAGCCAATCAGCTGATCTATAAATGCCCTGGATTACACCTGAGATTTACTCCGTCTTCTACTGCAAGGGAATCAATATTCACACTTGTGTGCAGCTGACTGGGAAATATTATTTTTAAAAAGTAGCGTGCATTCATATATATATGTGTGTGGGTGCGTGTCTGTGAGAGAGAGAATCAGAGACAGAGAGGGAGAGAGAGAGAGAACACAATGTATTTGCGGATGTGAAAAAGTCTTTAATACAAAACAAATATATTTGTTATTTGTTTTGGGTATTTTTGTATGTATTAAAATGTGAGCAATATGTGTGCCTTACCGTACAACATAGCCAGGGCAACAGAATAAGTGCGGTACAAAAACTATATAGATAATATCCGAATGAAATTATATGCTGACTAAGCTTTAATGCATCCAACTAAGCTCTGAATATCTCATATATCTCAGATACCATATATGCAATCAAAACTGGCACCGAGAGACAGAAGGGTGAGTATATTTCACACAGGCATTAAACGAGCATTTTAGACCGTACTTTATACTGAGTGCAACTTAATAAGTCCACATGACAGGTTCTGCTTCTCCACCTTGTGTAGCAATACATAAAACATAAATGGAGAGATATTATTCATGTGTGGGGCATTTTTTAAGTTACACGTACTTCATTGCTTTAAGTCAGCTATCAAGCGCTGTGATTATTTATGAACAGTTTAAAAGTAGTAACGCTTTCCTCGTGAAGGAGTTATAAATGCTTAATAAAGGCCTTATAAAGTTAAGCACTTAATTAGAGGTTATTCATAACGCCCCATACATTAAAATAAATCTAGGTTTTAATTACTCCTTGTGTGTATCTCCCGGGTAGACAAAAAATGTCTTGCCATCTGTAAAAGTTAATCTTAAAGTAAAATCCGACATTAATTCAACACAAAGCGTATTTATCCAGTAAAATGTGAATTTTTCAGCTTAACGAGGCCCGTTGGACTGCCCTGTGGTGTGGGTGGAATATCGGGATAATGAGAACCGTTTCCCTGCACGGCTACTGCTCCTGAGTCAGCCAATCAGCTCTGGCCATTTATAGCGGCTTTTCTCGCCACTTTGGGTGGGACATATCGGAATTTATTCTGCGTCCCTCAAAAGGACGATGTTTCAACTGCCCGGGTCCTGATGCAAGATGAACACCCGTGTGGGCGAAACCGTCGTCTTTTTGATTGCGCTATAAATCACCGGGGTTTGGGACTGGCAGCAGGGCGAGGGCACCGACACCTTCATCGTCTCTTCCATCTTCATCGTGCACCTGTAAGGTACGTACGCACCTACACAGTGAAGTGCCCAGGGTTAGGTCAGCTCTTTAACGGATAACCTTTGGTCCCACTCTGGAATGCGGGGCCAAAATGTTACCTGTTAAGAATTGAATTAACACTGCTGGGGTTGAATTAACACTGGACGTTTTAGTGTGCACAGTCCCAGACTGTACGAACCCATCCCTCTCAGCTCAGCCACTGATGTATGCTTATAGGCACGGTTTCAAATCTGAGGATCTGACCACACCTCTTATTTCAAAATGGAGGGAAATGTAACAAGACCAGGTTAAAACCTAGTAAATGGCTGGAACTAACACACGTGATCCGGCCGACCAATGGTGTAACTTCATCACTCAGTCACTCACAGACATTCACGTTTGTAGGGCTGGCCCCGCTGTTGCGGTCCCACCAAAAACCAGAGCTCAAGATTGATAATGAAACCCCCCCACCCCCACCCCACCCCCCCCTCCCCTCAGGGGAAAAACATTCTACTGATTTAATGAGAAGACTGTCACCACTGATCTACTGATTCAAAGATTTACCTCCAAATGTAGAGAACAGTAATAAATAAATACTCAGGGTTGTTTTGAAGACGTTTAGAAGAATCCATCATGTAAGAAGATGGATTTAGTTTTTTCGTTTTTTTGGGTGGCTGGTGCAAACAGCTGGCGAAACTGGGTCACACCCCTGCCTTCTCATTGGGGTCCCCCCCCCGACAGGGATTTGGCTCGCACCCATCCCGATGCAGCCCACGGAAGTGAAGGGACCATTTCAGGGTAATCACAGACGCGTTTCAGGGTAATCACAGACCCAATTCAGGGTAATCACAGACGCGTTTCAGGGTAGTCACAGATGCATTTCAGGGTAATCACAGACGCGTTTCAGGGTAATCACAGACGCGTTTCAGGGTACTCGCAGATGCGTTTCAGGGTAATCACAGACCTGTTTGAGGGTAATCACAGACGTGGTTCAGGGTAATCACAGATGCGTTTCAGGGTAATCACAGACCTGTTTGAGGGTAATCACAGACGTGGTTCAGGGTACTCACATACGTGTTTCAGGGTAATCACAGACGTGGTTCAGGGTAATCACAGACGCGTTTCAGGGTAATCACAGACGCTTTTGAGGGCAATCACAGACGCGTTTCAGGGTACTCACAGACGCTGTTGTGGAACGCTCGCAGAAGGCACTGGCCTACAGGTGCTGGAAGATCACAGCTCCGCTAACAGGTGCCTGTTGTTTCCTGAGCGTGAACTACACCCTTATCAGCTGCAGGGTGAAAGCAATTATCCCGCTGTCAGGAGTTTTTACAGGTCTTACATAAGATCTCTGGCTCTAAAAGGACTGCTTTCTGGCTCTTCTGAAAGGACTACACCACAGTGAGCTCGCTCTTAGTATCTGAGATACCCAAGCGCTTCTTCTTGTTTATAGTCCCTTTTTAGAGTCCATATAAAACATATCTGTAAATATTTTACTGTGACTTTGTCAATTAACCGTTCATTAACAGCCTTCTGTGTTTATGTGGAGGCGAGGGATGATGTCTGTAAAGCAACCAGGAATTTGCGTTAATGAGTAAAAAAAAAAACACAGCTGACCTCCGTTAGATGATACATAACATAACGTTACATAATGATGAGAACAGGCCATTCAGCTCAACAATGCTCACCATCTTCCTGATAGATAGATAGATAGATAGATAGATAGATAGATAGATAGATAGATAGATAGATAGATAGATAGATAGATAGATAGATAGATAGATAGATAGATAGATAGATAGATAGATAGATAGATAGATAGAGATAGATAGATAGATAGATAGATAGGACAGACCTTTTTCAGTACGGTAGTCATAACAATAATATACAGAAAAGAATGTGCGAAAAATCCATTTAGCACTTACAGGATAGAACATTAATTCAGGGCTTACGGAGTAATCATTCAGCCGCAAGAAATCTGTGCTGCTATCAGTTCTCATACAGTCACAGATAGATGGCAAATCACGGATTTCCTTCCAGAATAGCTTCAACTGCAATTCTTCATTGTCAAGAGCAAAATGAAGCCACTTACATTCCCTGTTCTGAATCAGTTCTTAGTGCTACCTAACAGACAAAAAGGAAGTGCATTACCACGGGTGGCTTTTTGAACCTGGGACGGTAAATCCCCAACGCGTATTTTAAAACACGTGGGACAGGTGTACTCTGCGTCTGTGGCTCCCCATCGCACGTTTAAAACACGCGGGACAGGTGTACTCTGCGTCTGTGGCTCCCCATCGCACGTTTAAAACACGCGGGACAGGTGTACTCTGTGCCTGTGGCTCCCCATCGCACGTTTAAAACATGCGCGGGACAGATGTACTCTGTGTCTGTGGCAGTGGAGCGGAGGTGCTGCAGCTGTCGGCAAAGAGAGGCCCAGGGCCCCAGACGCCGCGTGCTGCTGACGGGCCGTTAGCACGTTAGCGCACACCCGTGCGCGACGAATCGCTTCCAAAACGTGAAATGCGGCGGCGGGCGCAGACGGGCTTCGGCGAATCGCGCGTTAATTTAACAGACGACGCGAGCGCCGCTCGGGGGCTCTTAATTACAGTTTTTGCGTCGACTCGCCGGGCTCAAGCTCCTTCCCCGGATCCGAGGAACGGCTAACGTTTATCGACTGTGCGAAATGATGTGACAGCAAGGATCATGGGACGGGATGGCGGGACTTAACTGCTGTGTTCCAGCCGGCTGATGGAGCCCGTTTAAAAAAACGAAATAGATTAGCGGGCGACGCTTCCGCCCGCTGGAAAACACGTGCGGTTTCACCGCCGCGCGTCGTGCCCAACGAAAAGTCACGGTCGGGAGTGCGCAACGGGACACAGGAAGATAAAACATCTCGCTCCCCCAGTGCATTATGAGCGGTATATTAATCTCACTGTAGTTATGTGCTCAGAGCCGGCCGCTGGCATAAACGGTCTATGCGGTCGTTCGGGGCCACAACCGCGGATAGGTCACACGACTCTGGTTTTAAATGTTTTTTAATTTAATTTTTTTTTTTTGAAAGACATTTTAATTGCGCAGTATTAGGAGGGCGGGAATAGGTTTTTCGATGTTACCGACTTGAGCCGGTTCTCCAGTTCGTGATTGCCGACAAATCCCCCCACCCCCAGACTGTAATTCTGCTTCTGCCCCCCACCCCTCAGGTTACATCTTGTTTAGGGCCATCGAAACCCTGGCCCCCGGGTCTGCATATGCAGCATTCTTGCTGGGTAAACCGGCATGAGAGCGAAATTTAGAGTGCCGTCAATCCTAGTCTTGCATACGACGACAAAGCTATTTGCCTTTCCAGTCCTCTTAGGCCTAAAAGGCTCAGGTTGATGTGTAGGCATTTCGGAATGCTGAACAGTGATTGGCCAGCCTTGGGGCCGGGAGGAACACGGAGCATCATTTCCCTCTCAGGAATAAACTGGCTCTCGAGATTTCTCAGCCGTGTTTTTATGTGCCATCTCGGGGCGCCAATCAACCAATCAAACTTCAATCGAGGGCTCTGCTCAATCAGCCAGCGATAAAGCCAGCGGTCCTGTTCCTCTGGACTGGCGGGTTCATTCGGCTGTGAATCAAGCCGCTGCCATTTCCTGTTTTACGGCCGGCTGAGGATGACTGCTGATTGGTCGGCTTGGCGACGGCAAAGACGGCGGGGTAATCGTAGATGACGGCGAATTGTGCCGCGGAGACGTCGCTCCGACGATCAGAAAATGTCGCGGCAAGATGGAACAAAAATATAGTTGGAGGCCAGGCAGAGTAAGACCCCCCATCAATAATGCAACTGAGTCACACTGTATTAGACATTAGGACTGTGAGACCCTAAAAACATGTCAGTTCTACCACGAGCCACACGGACAGGACGTCACTTGCCTCACAGACGGCAGTTCAGCCATGTTGTGATTCGTGAGGAAAACAGACCTGGGGTCAGCCTGACTGCTTTAGCCTAAGGCCCAGAAGTGCACATTTTATTTTATTATTATTTTATTTATTTATTTATTTTTCTGCGATGACAGACTGGTTCATCTGCCCGTCGCCAGTGGAGATCAGCTCGACAGGAAGCGGTTTTGGTACCGTTAATTCGGGCCCCGCAGGAAGTGCGCCAAGCCAGTCGGGCGGCGGCGGTTCCCGTGACGACCGCGACGCGGCATCCGACGGCTCTGCCGAGTCGTGACGGAGAAGGAGGGCCGAGAGGACGCTGTCCGTTTCCCGCCGTTATCCGTCACTCGGCCCCCCCCCTCCCCCCCCTTTACCACCAACCGCTACGGCCGCGGCATACGTCGCTAACCTTGGCTAGCCACGGGGTGTTGCGGGGGGGGGTCCCTGTTTTGCTGCCAAGCGCCGAGGGTTCTGGCGAATTAAAGCCGCGATCGCACGGCTAAGTCGCCTCCCGCCTGGCTTCCTGGGTCTGAGGCGGTGTGCGGCGGATTTCGCGGGTGAAAAACAAAAACAGGCCACCCTGTGTGGGTCGCCACGGGCAACGTGCCGGACGGTTATCAGGCCACGCCCCCTCCTCACACGGGTTATGTCATGCCTTATGATGTCACTCGCTGCTCAGTGACAAAGCAGCTGCTCACAGCAGCGCAACTTACAAGAAAAAAAAAACGGCTTTGGACAAGAGTGCTGTTCACTGAGGTTCAGTCTAAACCAGGTGTGTCCAACGTTCAATCTGAAAATTCCCATTATGGGTGCTGGTTTCTGTTTTGAGCCAGGACTAAGACACCTGATTCTACAGCTCAAGATTTTGATTTAAGGCCATGATTAGTTATTTAGCTGAATCAGGTGTACTGGTGCTGGGCTAAAACAAAAAAACCTGCACCCACACCGGCTCTTTTCGGATAAGAATGGACACCCCTGATCTAGATGGAAGATGGGGAACCAAAAAACATTCAAATCCTACATCCTGAAACTTTCAATCTTCAACAGATTTAAATCTACAGCATAATAATGTAGATTTGAAAATTTAATTTGGTGGGGATTTGGTTCTCAGATCCTCTAGCATTGCAAAGCAAACAAACAACAACAAACCAGAACAAATGTCCTTATGATGTATATTGACTAAATTTCTCTGGAATTTTACAGGAGAAACACCATCGACTGGAATAACCTTCAGAATCCACTTGTCATTTCACTGAAGGAATTAATACTCAAAGATAAAGGACGCAATGTTGGATCTGTGTTATTGTTTTTGATATTCTTGGTTTTTATTGTATTTTTTTACGTCTGTTGTTGTATCATTTTTGTATTTATTTCCCAGATCTCCCTTGATCCTGCAAATCAGTGGGCTTTCCTGTTTAAATAAAAGCTAAAATTAAAATATATACAGATGCAGTGTTTATGATTGTAATACGCATTGTAAAGAAGCCCATAGAAGTCCTCACCTCCTGATGCATCATTTCACTTACCAAGGACCCTTGATTTAACAACAGTTATATCACAGATTATCGTCTAATTTTCTAAATACACTGACTTACTTTAGTAGCCCCAGATGGACGATGGAGGTTCTTTTAAAGTAGACTGTTGCTGGACCACATACTGAAACAAAACACCTCCGTGGCAACCTCATAGCACCATTTTTTTTTCTTTTTTTTTTGCAAATTCACACAATAATGTGCCAGACCGCGGTGGGGTGCAGTGTCTGCAGGTTTTTGTGGTTTCCTTTCGAATCAACCCGCTAATTAAAGCCTTGGAAACAGGGCGTACGGGTTTCTTAGCCAATCAACAACATAATGACCCAGAGGTTGGCCAATCAACAGCTTAATGACCCAGAGGTTGTCCAATCAGCAGCTTAATGAAACAAAGGAAAACTCACCCAAAAAAAGAACCTGCAGGCACTGCAGCCCTCCAGGACTGGATTCTGATACCAGTGCACTAGAATGTAAACTAAAATGCACTAATACACGAGCGTTCCAATCTTATCCGAAAAGGTGTGGGTGCAGGTGTTCGTTTCAGCTCAGCATTACGAACCCTGATTCAACCAATCATGGTCTTCAATCAAGTTCCTTGATAAGTACAATCAGGTGTCATGCTGCTCGGCAAGAACAAAAACCTGCACCCACACCGGCCCTTTTCGGATAAGATTAGGCACCCCTGGTGATTGCTCATTTATGACCATACTGCACTGTCTCTGGGCATTGTGTCCACTCCCCCCCCCCCCCCCCCCCCCCCCCCCCCCCCCCGTTGTAAAAGGCTAGAACACCCCAGTTGTGTAATATATGTGCCAGCAGAGTTACTGTGAGCACAGATCATTTTTAAGAAATTATTTATCCAGGCGAGTCCAATTGTGGTAAAAATGTCTTTGTTAGGGGGAGCCTTGGTCCAGGGGTTACGGCACGGTGCATAAAACACGACACAGCACCGTAAAACAACAGGCGGGGAGCAGAGAGAGGGTTTATGGTTCGCATGAAACCGTTAAGACGAGGAAAGCATGGTTTATGAAGTCAGCTCCAACACCACGGAAGCCCAGTAACTGAAAGCAAGAGGAGGAAAATTGTTGCAGTTCCTCCTCATAAAAGGCCAGGACACCCCCCCTAGTTCTGTAACATTTGTGTTTGCAGGATATTTATGGGTATGGAGTAGTGTTACATGACCCCCCCCGGGTTTAATTTATACCCCTAGGCTGTGTTAAATTTTGGCTCACTCCTCGCTTGTGGGGTGCCATTTTGTTTAGCTAGAGTTTTCTTCTCCTCCATGTTGTAACTGGCCTTTTGAGCGTCTTTGACTCCGCCTCTATCGACCCTCCCCTCTTTCCCGCTCAAACGCTGCCACTGCCCTTTGACACCCCAAAAATGGGATTGATTACAAAATGGGTTTTATTAAAGTATAGCGCAGATTAAAGAAAAAAGGGGGAAAAGCGGTGGTTAGTTAGACACTGTTCATCCAGTGTCCTCCTGGTTGAGAGAGAGAGAGGAGGGGGGAGGGGCGAGTGGGGCAGAACAGGATTTTTTATTGGACACCCACCAGGTGTTTCCGATCAGCGATCACAGCTGATTGGCCACACCCGCATAGGCACACCTGAAACCTGAAACATAGCAGATTGAGTAAGACAAGACTGTCTAGTACACAACACTGCTGACTGACTGCATTTTACTCTGATCGAGCACGTATGGGTACTTGCGTACATCAATCAATGGCATTTACTTGAAAGGCGAAGCACAGTCAGATTCAGATATTTGCGTACCTCATACAGATTTTCTGTCCGTGTATATGAAATCTTTCCCGTGCCGTTTTTTTCCCTATGAGGTATTGACAAGCCTGATTTCTTGCTCAAACAGCATTTTTACGAGGCAGCTGGAAGTCACTTGACCGTTGAAACGCGTCGGGTGTGAAGGGGTCTGAACGAGGAGGTGGGGCCGTTTTGAAAGCACACGCTGTACTGAGCTCAGCAGTGCGGCAGCGTCTGAAAGACTGAAATGTGATCATGATGTATGCATATTGAAATATAGATACGTGTCCTCCAGCTCCAACATGCACTCCCTAAATGCAAGACCTTATTTTAAATGGCTGTATGGGCGAGTGTCAATATATCAGACTTGTGGGTGATTTCGCCTCACCAGAAATTTTTTAATTTTTTAATTTTTTATAGAGCCTGTGTGTTGTTGTGTGTGTCATGTCTGTTGTTATAGCTATACACCCCTCTGAACCCCCCCCTCCCGTTACCTCCAGTCCTGCCCCCTGCCATGACCCCAACCCCCCCCCCCCCCCCCCCCTCCTCCGGGTGGCACACTGCCAGTCATCCTAAAGGAATGTCTGAAAAAAAAGAACACAGAAATAAAACGCCTTGGCATTTATTCTATTTGTACGAGCATATGACTTTCCCTGTTGCTACCGCCTTTTTTTTTTTTGTCTTTGCTGTGTGACAAAAAAAAACCAAAAAAACCTCTGACTAATAGTGATTCAGCAGAGCTGTAGATAAAGTGCCTAATATGTGTTCTTCATAACGCCCTCATTAAAAGATTACTCCTCGGTTACAATAGGTGCATAATTTAAAGCCGGCACAGTAATTACCATACTGTACTGTTCTGAGATAATGGATGTCTCATTACCGCCTGTTTCTTTCTCTTTTCTGGGTCTGCCAGGGTGTAGCCAGCAGCTGACGCCCCGGCAGTCCAGATTCCTGCTCACCTTTTCTCCGGCTCGTTAAAACTTTTGGGCCAGTTTTGCTCAGATTTAAGTGGATGGAAGTTGGTCAAGTGCCACGTAGAAAACTGTTGGTCAAACGAAGACATAGTTTGAGGTAACTGGTAACATACAAAGCTATGTTATGGCCTTAACACAAAGACACACACACACACACACACACACACACACACACACACACACATTCACGCATAAACACACACAAACACACACAGACACACACACACACACATGAATGCACACACACACACACACACACACACACACGCACGCACACACCCACACACACAGGCCCGCTGGCCCGCTTGTGTACCCATTTTGACCTTTGACCTCTGCTGCAGAAGCTCGGATAGTTAGAGGGAAACACCTGCGCACCTGTCACTCTTCTCCAGCCCTGACCTCAGGTAACCTCATGCTCTCTCTCTCCTGCACCAAAAAAAACAGCACAGAGGCACAGAGGAAAAGTTCAGGCCTCAGAAAGTAAAAGTCCCGCCATGCATTTCTTCCAGCCGACTTCACTAACTAGTTCTACCTCCTGGCTGAATAATTATGCTAATTAGAGAATCCCAGGAGGTTGGAATAAAATCCTGGGGTGGACTTTTTTTTTTTTTAATGTTCTGAACCTGGGTTTTCCAGGCTCTGCAGAGGCACACTGCTGAGAAAAAAAAAATGCAACAGGACTGCAGCGAAGCGGCCCTGCCAAAAAGCTCCGCCCCCCATCCGAACACCTCCCTCCCAGCACCCCCTGAAAAGTCAGGACTCAGCTGAAAAGACGCAGGATGCTGATCGGTGATGTGCGGGCCAAAGCACTATGATCATGCGCTCCAGAATCTGAGAAAGATACAACAGGCTGGTGCCAAAGGACATAAATCAGAATAAAAAAATAAATAATAAACTGAACGTCTGAGCTTTACGTCTAACAAATTTATAGCACGTATCCTTTTTAGATTTTAATTTTCGTTATTAAAATAATAACTCATTATTATTTATGATTTATTGTTTTTTATTTTAATTATAAGCTCTCGTGCTAATAATGTGTGGTGTCACACTTATACCTAATGCGTAAATGTTAGGACAGCTGAAAGCCTGGTTCACAGGAGTCCCGTGGCGAGCGAAGAGGAGGCGAGTGACGCGTGGGAACGCCTGGCACAGGTGACCCCGCGACCCCGCGCGGCCCGCGGGCTCCTCTTCCTTTGAAGTGCCCGGTCGCCGCGGCGACGGGAAGGTGAAAAAACCGGGCGCGGTCACAGCGGCTGGTGCGTCGCAGCAGCTGTGCAGGCGAAAGGCTGCCAGGCTGTGAAATTCCAGGTACATCATTAAAAAGCAGGAGAGAGAGAGAGAGAGGAGGGGGGGAGGGAGAGAGAGAGGGAAGGGTAGTGAGGGGGAGAGAGAGAGAGAGAGACAGAGAGAGGGGAGATGTGAGGGAGAGAGGGGTAGTGAGGGGGAGGGAGAGAGAGGGAGAGAGAGAGGAGCAGTGAGGGGGAGGGAGAGGGGGGAGAAAGAGAGAGAGAGGGGGAGAGGGAGAGGGAGGGAGAGAGAGAAAGACTGATAAAAAAGTGTTTGAGAACCACCACGCTGCATTTGAATCTTATGCAGGATCTGCCTCTGCAGAGGTAACCTCTGACTGACCTATTTCCGCACTCACCCACAAACCCACATAGACCACAGCCCGATCCCACACTCACCTGCAAGCTCACCTAGACTCCAGCCCAGTGCCCTGACCTCCTGCACACACATCTCCAACTGACACGCTTTGGAGGAGGAAGAGAAGGAGAAACAAGAGGAGGAGGAGGAGGAGGTTAACCCTGAGATTATTCAGTTGGGAAATCAACCCCGGACCGCCATCGAACGTCCAGAAGACGCGCGGCTCAATTTCTATGGAATGTGAAGGGGATAATCTCATCCCACTGGCCAGATGTTGACCAGGCAGAAATGCATGGGGATTAAACACATTAAGATATAACCCAACCCACCCCACCTCCCCCACACCGCTGCGAGCCCAGACCCCCGACCCCCAGACCCCCACCCCCCACCCGCCACCCACGCCAACCCCCCCCCCCCCCCGCCGCCAGACCACCCACCCACGCATCGGTAATCACCGACGGGACCCGACGAAGTGTACTTCTCCTCGCTGCTTGTGTCAGCGAAGCCGCCGCCGCCGCCGCCACTGCCGCCGTTACCGCCAAGCGCCGTCCCTCCCACTTGCGGCTCGGGAACAGACCCACGAGAGGGATAAATGGCGGTAACGCTGGCGGGTGAGAGGCCGGGGACGCATAGGGGTCCGGAGGTAAGAGGGAGGAGAGAGATGGGGCGGTAACTAACAGAATTTGGGGTGCGCCGGCAGGGCATGCGTTCCCGCCCCGGTGATGGCGGGTGAATGAATTGGCGCACGGGCTGCCCGCTGGGTGGGGGCGGGAGTATGGGGGGGGTGGGGGTTGGCGCCGGTATCTTTGTGGCTTTATTGCTCTCTCATCCTTCCGTGTCAGAAACCCGGAGCAGTGACATAAAAGAGACTTTTTTTTTTTTTGTCCTGATGGGAAATGGCTCCGTCTCTCCAGACTGAAAAGCCACTTTAAAAACAGCTCAGATTCAGATGCACGGCCTGATCTGGGCCTTGCCTTTTCCCAGGCCACAAAAATGACTCAGCACATATAGACAAGCATGTATAGACATGTGAGTGTGAATATGTGATATTCAATCTCTATTTAAGGTTTTCAGATAAGACATCATTTAGTGGACACTATTACAGTAAGCACTGTTGAGTTTTCTGGAGTCTTCTGGAGTTTTTGTTATTATTTCAGTTTTAGTGTATGCTTTCAAGTGGCCCAAACATATGTGCTGCGATTAAGGATGTTACAAACATCCAAAAAGACCCACGCTCTGCAAGGGAACTGGTCACATTCTGCAGTGGAATTTTTATTGGCCCACGAACCCGCCTACATCAGACTTTACAAGGCGCGGGTGTGTTAAGCAAGTTTTAGCGGACATTACAGATGCTCACAGAAGTGTGTGACCACTGGCCAGCTTTACCATGTCAGGAAACTCCAAAACAGCTTTCACAGCTACGGTATGTTTCCATAGGCCGTACATGTAAGCAGATTAATTTTTATAGCATATTGGCAGTTGCGTGTGTAATTACAGTGCATGGTGAACAGATATCCAGTTCATATATACAGTTTATAAATATCCCTGTTGCCTAAAGCCATACATAAAGGCATACTGGATGCAGAATCATGACAAGGAAACTCAGTAGCCGCTAGAAGCTGGCATTTTTTTATGACGTTCCATCTTTTACCCTATTTCTTTAAATTTCACACCCTCAAAATATCCCTGCAGGATTACCCACAATGCCTGTTCGGCTGATTTTAAACAGTGAGCTTTCTCCCCCCCCTAATTTTTCCCATTGGGGTAAATCAGAAGGTCACAGAAAGAAGTTCAGCAAAAAAAAATCAAAGCCGAGTGATTGTACTTCTGATGGGCCGGCTTAATCTGACTTTTCTTTTCACAAAGCTTTCTTTTGAAGATCTCATCTCTCCTGGAGTTTTCTGTTGCGACGGCTGATCTGATAAACATTCATCGAGCTGCTCGGTGCAACATGCCCATCAGAATTACAACTATTTCTCTTTGGGGAGACGCCCGCATTGGTACATCAGGTGAGGTACGGTACAGAGAGACTGAGGAGATTCCTGAATTGTGTGGCAGGTGGGGTAACCACGGGCTGATTATTCTTTGCACTGCAGTTTGTATTAAATTTGTGTCCGCATTCACAGTTACGAACTGACTATTTTTCAAAATTGATCAGTCAAACCCCTGACTCCGCTGTAAGCGTGCCATTGGTCAGGATCCATCGGTCAGGACTCATTTGTGACATCACAATGCACACTTGACAACCAGCTCTTTCCACTTGGTCACGTGATGTGGCCCAAGTTGTCCCCCTCACTATCCCCAAGGTCGAGAAAGGTCACCGGGAACACTATCTTACCCAGGCCCCGGAATGCGTCTGTAGTATGTCTCTTCAGCACTTATCGCGAGCGTGCAGCCGTCTCCAAAGAGATACCCCCCCCCCCTTTTCTAATAATAACTCCTGCCTGAGAGCAACCTTAAGGAGCACAAGACAGACGAGTCGCGGCTGCCCTCAGTGCTACGGCCGGGCTAGCTACAACGGCGGTTGCGGTTAGCCCAGTCGCGCGGTTCCACGTTTCCGTCAAACTCAGAATCGATAACTGCGCGCGCGATTCAGACGGGAAGCGTCCGCGCGTCCCGCTCAGCTGATGTGTGGCTTCTGCGACTGTGTCCCCGCACACCGACCGATCTTTGTCTTTTCTGTATACAGTCTAAAACAAGTACGTATGACACTCATGATATTATAGTGATATGCAAATGTACAATAATAATAATAATAATAATAATAATAATAATAATAATAAACTTTATCGTCACAATACTAACAGAAAATTAATTTAATAAAAGGACAGCCAGCTTAATTCTTCTTAAGTTATTCCCTAGAGTCATTTCAAATTAAAATTTTATGCAGTTTTTATGAGTAATTTGGAACTAAGGCACCTAGAAAGTAGCCCTTCCGGCTAAACTTCCCTGTATCCAGGGTAGCTGTAATATTCTTTTAAATTCTTTAAGAAACAAAACTTCAGATGATTCCACCACTGATAATTAAACATTTTTAAACGTTATTCATTTTAACTAACATTCAGTTCTGGCTTCATTTCAAACGAAAAGGCGAGGATCCATTCGCAACTATCGCCATGGCAGCCCGCTAACAGGCAGTTTCGTAGTGATGCGGTCTGAAAGTAGCCACGGGAGTAACCTGGGCCGCTACGGCTGCGTTCGCTAACCGGCCTCCGCGGTGCCGATGGCGCTGGCGGGTCCGGCAGCTGGCGCCGACGCCCGTCCGTGAAGGTGCGTTCCCGCCGGGCCGCCCGCGATCGGCATACTGTTAAAACAAAAATGCCACGAGGCCTAAAAAAAGATCAACTGCCTTTTTTACCGAGGCTGTTAAAACTCAGCTTTTCCACACATTTAGCCGCCGTTTGCTCTTTGGCTTTCGCGCTCGGGACAGTGGAAAGCGGGGGGCTTCCGGTGGACGCGCCCCGTAACCGAATTTAGACCGAGCCCCTCCCGACCCTGCAGCCGCCCCCCCCCCCCCCCTGCCGGCTGCACGTCCCGCCCGAAATGCGTATTAGTGTCGCTTAGCAGCGTTAATTATCCGCGGTGTTGGTTCATGGCTGATTAATAAGATGCAATTATATGGTTCCTGGGAATGCAAACAGATCTGTGGAGATTCTTGCTAGAGAGAGAGGTTGGGGTGGGTGGGGGGGGGGGGGGGGGGCAGGAGAGAGTGAGGGGGAATGAGAAAGTGTTTGTTGTTGTTACTACAGTTAGACATGGCAGTTGATCAGTTCAACTTATGTTCATGCTCTGAATGTTGTTCTGTATTTCTATATGTACACTCAGAGAGAGAGAGAGAGAGAGAGAGAGATCAGATGGCGCATGCAAAGAAGTTTGTTCCATTGCCATTGTGGCCTGCCAAGTTGGAGCTTTTTATGACATCATCCTACTTTCCATCCAATGAAAAGACAGGATGATGAGACGGTGACATGATTACAGGAAGGATCCCACGAGGCCATTGGATATGCAACCGCCTGGGTAATCTGTGTGGGAGGAGCTACAAGAGTTTGTTAACCAATGCCCTGCTGATACTGCTACTTCGCAGTGAACAGCAGTACCATGTCAAACCTCATTATTCAGTTGCCCTAACAACAGCCAGACCTGGTTTATACTAATCTGATGTGAGATGCATCTGCCCAGATTTGCAGAGAAGCCGACGGTCAGTTATATCTTCTGACAACCGGCCTTGTGTAGGTGGGGCTCAAATCGAAGGCTAGCAGTTCACGAAACCTCAACCACCCACTTGTAACATAAATGTTGGCTAAAACTTGCTTGGAGCCAATCAGATTGCCGCAAAGCAGACAAACTGTAGCCTCCCACACAAGATCCTCTTGAGCGAGGGTTGCATTCGTGCATTCATGAGAAGCCGCAAAGAGGCAGGTTCTGCTCGTCACAATAAGACGCTTCCTGTAAAACCACAGAACCCGGGTATGGCACCCAATGCTGTGTGTCAGGAGTGCATATTTGTGTCCGTGGCAAGGAGGACCAGGGCACCAACACAGCCCCCTGTGAAAAGGGAGAGTGCGTTTTCTTCCCTGTCAGGTTCGGAGATGAAGAACAGAGGCCGGTCACACCGGGGAAATGCTCACACGGTGTAAGAAACACCACTGCCTGAGCATTAGGGGTGAATAAATTGTGCTCCCCAATGCCATGAGCCGGGGAGACCGGTCTGATTGGGCCGTAGGCCTTGAATGGGTGGTAATGATGTGTAATATCTTGAGAAGGATGCCCGAGGCATCTTATTACGCTCGAGCTCAGCGGGGATTTTAGCGATATGAATTCACAGGCAACAGGCAGCAGCGGCTCACAAACGAAACCGAATTCTTTTCTTTTTTTTTCGGATTTTTTTTTGTACACCGAGCAGGGAAATGAAGAGGAGGAGGCCTCAGCTACGTGCGCGATGAACGGCAAGGTCAATTAAAACCTTGGGCCGGGTGGATAGCATACCCCCGGGAAGAGCTTCTCGAAAAGATCGGATTAACGGCAGCTCAGAAACATAATTAATGGGTAATTTAGTGCTGGTAATAGGCGTGCTTCTGCAATTCTGATATTTCTTCTATCTGGAATACACACACTCATATACAGTACGCACAGGTATACACACCCACACGTATACATTCACACGTCTATGTCAAAGCACACTTCTCTACCCAGGCTTCCATTCAAAACGTGACACGAACGTTGTTATGACTCCATTTGCTGTGTGGATGCAGGGAAACATGCTCTTAATTCCCAGAGCTGGATATTTACAAAAGCTTTGTATCGCAGTAATCACATTTTATTTTCAGGTTAACCTTTGCAGACAGGAGCTATGAGAGCTCTGCCCAGCCTGGGATTCGACCCCGCAACCCCAGCAGTCCAGTCCACCTCTGCTAATGTGCTCCTTGTACTGCTACCCTGTAGCCGTTTTATTGCATACTTTCTGAGATAAGCAGCCGCTGCTTCGCCTGTTACGGCCTTCTCTGGTGTTTGTAAGGATAAGCCACAGACACTACCTCACTCCGTAAGGTCAGGGCCTCTTCTTGCACAACCCCCCTCCCACACAGGCAGAAACTCACGACAGACCTGGATTTCTGGCATTCATCACCGCGCTAGAAAATAAAATAAGAGAAATACTCAACGTGTCACCAGTGAGTCATGAGATAAGGAATTGTATATGCAGATTGTTCTCTTTTTTTTGCACTTTTTATCATTGCGTTTTTTTTTCATGTTTAATTTCATAGTCATATATAATGTCAGCATTATCTTCCAGAAAACGACTCTCAAGTGAAACAGATTTAAGGCCACCGGCCTTTGACCGGTTATGTTTTTTTTTCTCTTCTGGCTGCAGTCACAGTAGAGGTTTTTTTTTCCAAACACTTAAGTGGACGCCGTGTCCTTGCCTTGATGGATGTTGGGGGTCAGAGCTTATCGAGATCTCTCTAGCATGAAGCAGCAGTTTGAACAACGAGTGGACAGGAAGACACTCCATCAGGGAGAAATGACCCACATCCTGTATCTCTCTAATCCTGAGAGAGAGAGAGAGAGAGAGAGAGAGAGAGACAGACAGACAGACAGACACACCTAACATCAGTTACTGATATTTTTGTATATATTTTTATATTTTTTATATAACAAATTCATAGTCTAGGATTCATTGTATATAGCTGTATGTTGTAACCACTGCTTTGGCAACACAAGTACCTATATTTGTCATGCAAATAAAGCACTTTGAAATTGAAAATTGAGAGAGAGAGAGAGAGAGAGAGAGAGAGAGAAACAGGGAGGGAGAGAGAGAGAGAGACAGGGAGGGAGAGTGTTTGTTGTTGTAGTTACTAAAATTAGACATGGCAATTGTTCAGTTCAATTTATGTTCACGCTCTTAATGTCATTCTGTATTTCTATATGTACACACTGGCAATATTTAATATATATGTATTTCATGTCAATAAAACAGTTTGAATTTGAATTTGGGTAGCTCAGGTCTTCCTCCCCAAATGATCAGTCACCAGTGTTGGTCCCTAATACTCTTAAGATGTTTTTCATTTTTTGGTTATTTTTAAGATATAAGATGTTCAGTGGTTAACTAAAAGGTGAATGGGAGGTGTTTTCGCCATTTGGTCCATAGCTAGGTTTTTTTCATTTGATGGGGATACTTTCATTCCTTAGATCTTGAGTGAAATGCAAAACAAGTTAAAAAAAAAAAAAACAACTATGAAGCTGTCAAGCCTTTCACTGAATGAAGTCATGGCTAGCACACCAGAATTAGAGTACATGTCAAGCAACTACAAGGCAGCTTGTACAGCAGCTTTATGGTTATCAAAAAATAGCTCCAATAATATATATTTTTGAAATCTCAGAAAGTGAACTATCCCTTTAATAATTTACCATCATCTTCCTACCTGGTTTAAATGTCCCTGCTTCTGTTTTGGAAAGTGTTAACAGCATTTTCTCAGTGCTAAAAATAAATTGTCCACCAGGACTCTTGCACTGTCTCACAGTCCCCGAGAGGCTGCCAGTTCAAATCCCAGTGTTGTCCCCTTGTACTCTTGCACAAGGTGAGCTACTTAATCTAAAACGGATACAATATCCATCTGTATGAAGTATCATATAAAAAAAGAAACTCCACACCATTTACTATGAAGGAAAATATTTTAAAGATACATGCAAGCGAAATAATAACTATGGGGAATACTCTTCGTCCTGTTTGTATTTTGATTTTTTTTGTGTGTGTGTTGCAGTGATGATGTGGCACAGCCAATGGGGTGCTGAGGGAGGCTGAGGGGGATAGATTCCGTTCCCATGACCGCAGCAGTGCTACCGTGGGACTCTGTGCTGCTCTGACGAGCTGCACAACCTGTAGCATGTAGCACGCCCGGCCTCCATCCACAGCTGCTGTGCCCCACGGGCAGAGGCATCGCACGCGGCTCATCCTTACTCAAAGCTTCCCAACGGGGCCTTCGAAAACACGCTCCCCTTCGGGCTCACACACACACACACACACACACACACTCTCTCCCACACGCACACATACACTCTCTCTCTCATTCTGTCTCCCTCTCGCTGTCTCTCTATCTCTCGTTTTTCTCTCGCCCTGTCTCTTTCTCTCCAGTCTTAATCACTTCGAGACACCTCCCCCTGGGCGCCCACTTCAGTCTGTACCACGCAGGGCTCGCTCAGAAGTCAAACCTTTCTTCATTTTTGATGTGGCATAGCGCCCCCCCGGAGAACGATGAAAGCATTGTTCAATTATTGAAGGTCCCTTTAATTTGTGACTGTCGCTGCCTTCTGTCACACAGGTTGTGGCCATGCTCACACGTGTGTGCACAACCACACACAGACACACACGCGTACACACAGACACACGGACACACACGCACCTTCCCATACACACACACACACACACACACACACACTCTCTCCCCACGCTGGAGCCTATCCCAGTGTGCATTCAGCAGGGCACACTCATACCTATGGGCATTTTATAGTCTCCAATTAGCCTGTCTGCACGTCCAAAGACAATTGGAGACTCTAAATTGGAAGGAAACCGGAGGAAACCCACGCAGACACGGGAAGAACATGCAAGCTCCACGCAGAAAGGCCCAGGCCAGGATTCGAACCCAGGACCTTCTTGCTGTGCTACCCCCACTCCACCACCGTACATACACAGCATCCCCAAATCACACAGATTCTGCTGTTTTTGCTCACAAAATAATAATGTCATGACATAATTTGACAATAAATCCCTGCGCTCTTAAAGTAGACCAGAACCCCACGCGTGGTACAGCGAGGGGAGATTTCATGTTGTTTTTATGTGGGGTTGAGTGGTTGCTGGAGTAGATGGGACACATAATGGCTTTTATTGATGAACACATTGCGCAAAGTGCAGTATCTTCTCTGGTGGCTATTTGCCAAAAGCTTTTTTTTTTTTTTTATTCCCAGGAAGATAATATTATTCCCAGGAAACTTTATATGAAACTGGAGCTCGGGCAGTTAAAGACCGCACAGATTTGGGTTTAATTTGCTGGGAAAATAAACTGTTATGCTTCCGCTGGCTGCCCGTTTATGGATGCGGAAATGGCGGAGACGGCTCTAATGTGGTTCTTGGGCTTAATTAGTGCAGCGCATACCGTGAGCTACTTCACCTCAGCGCGTCTGTGCCTCAGTCCCACTGCTCATCTGCTCCTCTTAAATTTAAGAATCAGGCATCAAGTGTGGATTTTTATGCAGTGTTGTCAACGTATTGTGCAGATGTCCAAAGAGAAAATTCCACCGAAATCGTTGATCAATCGATCAATCAATAAATCGATCAAGATCATGACTGAGCTGAATTCAGCTGAGAGTACAGCTATACTTACTCTGATACCGTATTAGTGTATGATTCATTATCTAGCAAGTTCACTTTAAAAGGTATACATTAAAGGTTCTCTGTAACAAGACATCTCTCCTGTGTTGCAAATGTGACCTAATATGTTTTTTATGAAGCAAGATCAGACCCTTTCTGCCTATTGGCTCCTGTTTCATCCTGTTTTGAGTTATAAACCAATTACAGAGCACTCAAGCTCATCTCCGCCAAGATCCGAATGAATAAAGAACGATAGGGTGGGTGGTTATCTCAGATGTATAAAGCCACCTGTCAATCATGCATCCATTCATCCATCCATTATCTATCTTATCTTATAGATAATGGTCGCAGGGAGTGCTGGAGCGCTATCCCAGCGTGCATTGGGGCGAGAGACAGGAATACACCCTGATCAGGCCGCCAGTCTATCGCAGGGCACACACACAGCTCACTCACCATTCACCCACACACTCATACCTGTTGGAAATTTAGGGTATCCGATTGGCCTACCCATATGTCTTTGAACTCGCTGTTTTCGCTGACCAGGACACGAAAGGAAGAAGAAGCAGCAGACAGTCTGGAATGTCTAGCACCACTCGGTGTCCTTGCGTCTTTTCTTTCCCCTTTCTTTCTTTCTTTCTTTCTTTCTTTCTTTCTTCTTATCAGAGAGAAGGAGCTTTATCTTCCGTCAGGGCCCTTGTGTCAACACAGGTAACAAATGGGATTTACTATCGATTAAATGATGACTCTTCATGGAGGGGTGGGGGGGGGAGGGGCGGGGAGGGGCCGTTGCGTCCCGTCCACCCCCCCCCCGTCCACCCCCCCGCAGTTTCTGTCAGGCGTGCAGCTCCATGATGAAATGACCTCTGTGGCCACTAAATAAAAAAAAGCGGGGGGGGGGGGGAGGGGGCAGGAGAGGTGATAAAGCGGAAGGAGGGACTTATTTCAGCGACGGTAAATACCTCAATCTTAGGAGGCCATTTTCCCCGAACCCGCCGCATGGGGTGATTGATTCGCCCGGGCGTCCGCCGGTAAGCCTGCTGAGAAATCAGGGCCCTATTCGCGCGGAATCCATCCCGCGGAAACCACGGTAACGTTTCGCGCGCTTTCCCCGACGCGCTTCCTGCTCTGCTCCGAAACGCACGCGTCATTTTTTTACACAGTCTCTGCTATTACGCTTATGGCTTGTGGAGGACGTGACAACTGCATTTTTTAATACATTTTTAAATTAATGTTTCAACCTGGTGTCCGTAGATGAGCCTCAATCAGAAACCTACTGTATATGACACGGTCATGACGTAGGTCTGAGTTTTGTACATTTACGAACTACGGACTGTAGATCGACGCGGATCTACAGAGGAAGTGGCAACGGCAGCGCTGAAGAAAATATCCGAGGGTTGTTGCCCCTAGCGATGACTGTTACTACGGCATCGGAAGGTAAGGTGAGGGTGTAGCGATCGCCTTGTTCCTGCCGCCGGCGGAACTCGGAACGACAAAAACAAATGATGTCACGGTCACGTGACGCGCCGGGGCCGCTGGGCCGCTGCGCCCCCAGAAAAGCTGGTGCTGCTCCCGCCGGCCGGTTGCCCTCGGCAACTGACTTCCTGGGAGCGCGCCGAGGCGGTCCCCCCCCGGGTAACGGTCGAGACCCAGGCGAGCACGCAGAAGGGCACAGGTACGCGGTTAAAACACACACCGCAGGTGCAGAACGTACCGCGTAAGCGCACACAGGAAAAAAAGGGGGGGGGTGATTCACACTTTTTTATTTTATCTGCCGGAATCAGGAAAGGGTCTGCGTCACTCACACACGCTGGCAACCTGAGATCCGAAATTTAACGCACGTCCTCGGGACCCCGGGAGAGGGGGGGTTTATCGGCAGATTTACGGGCCAATTTGCAGTCTCAGACTTTCGGTCGGGGCCGATGGCTTTTCGGGGGGGGGGGGGGGGGGGGGGGGGGGGGTGATCGTCAGAGCCGCCCAGCCTGAAGACCGCGTGATGAGGTGTGACTGGGTCCCTATGGCAACCGCATCCGGACCACACTTCAGCAGCTCCGTCTCCCCGTGTCTGTTGCATCCCTTTCCCCAACTGCCGCCTGTTACTCCCACAACCCCGGCAAAGAATTAGGTCACGGCAAGCCTTTTATTTTTCTGTTTTAAAAAAATAATTATTTTTTTTTTGGAAAAATAGTGAGGATGTTCTTTTGATGTGCGATGAAAAATATAAAAATGGACAGTGAAAATTACAATGGCTCAGTACTGAAACACACTTTTCAGTCTTTAACAATCTTCATGCTGCTCCAATGCATAGAGTGAGGTTCTGTACAAAGCATGTTCTTAGTTGTGTTTCCCCTTTTTTCCAACTTGGCAGCTATGGACTTAAAAAGATTTTTCAACCGGCTGTCAGTGAACGAGCCTCAATCAGAAACATATACGGCACGATAATGATGCAGTTCTGAGATCTGCGTACATCTGCGTGCTATGAATGGTAGATCAATGCAGAATAATTGATGCCTTTTTTATTTTTTTTTACCAGGAACCGTTTATGTTTTAGTAAAATATTCTTGCAGTGCCTGAAAATTTCTTTCCAAACCTGCAGGAATTATCTCTACCTTGTCAATGTTATGGAAGCAACCCAATATACCAATATCTATCAATCTGTCAATCAGGATGAGAACCATGTGATTTTGAAGAATGTCTCTTAGAGAGCTTACAAGGAACATACAGCTGGGTCAACCATTATGACATCACCAGATTGACCTTTGTGACATCACAGCCCTCATTGTCTGAACCATACTGAGTGCAGCTGTCTAATTATGCCAAAATTCCACACAGAAATGCAGGACAGAGAAGGTATATCCAGACATATAGATATAATTCTGTCTGGATAGATCTTTCCCCTTGTTTATCAGGCACTACTGTTTTTTTTCTACGAGAAAACATTTTAAATGGAAAGTGTACACTTTGCACACAGTCGCTCTTGTTGTGAGGATGCTCGTTTAAAGATTAATGAGCCTGTCAGATGCCCAAGATGTCTTTCACTGAAAGGCTCAGAGCACTCATGTCATTATGAGTTGATTGCACCATAATTGCCCATCATATGTGATCATTAACATAGGTACAAACTGTCAGGTTTTGGATACTAATTAGAGAAAATACAAACGTTTAATAAATTAAAAGCTATTGGCTAAACGTTGTAGCACCCTTAACAGAAGTGTCTCATTGACTAATTAGGCTAAACGTAGGGAATACAAAATGATAATATGTGATCAAACACATCTGAAGATACCCGAGCACGAGAGTGGAAATGGGATAATTTGCCAGGTGACACTAATGACATCCTTGTGGTTTGATCAAAATGTTCCAGCATCTTAAACATGATGGGGGGGGGAGGGGGGGGGGGGGTTGTGGGGGAGAGAACTGACAGCAGGACGTTCAATTAGCATCATCGTTATTTTAATTTTATTTTCACCCGTGTAGAGTTTTATTTCATCGACCTGGGCGAGAGACGCGGGCTGGCGTGTGTGCCCTCTGGAAGGGACCTCGGTCAGCCTTTGCTTCAGATCGCAGTGCCGATCAGCACAATCAATGGGCTGAGATACTGTGCGCAGTCATTCGATCAGCACAGTCTTCGGGCTGGGGAGACTGTGCTGTGTGCACAGGCAGCACAGTCGTGCACAGGCAGCACAGGCAGAGCGCAGGCACTGAGTGTGCGCAGGGAGCTGTGCTGGTGAGATGAGGACAGAGCAAACCCTGTGCACTGCCGCTCTGGGCCAGCGGCAGAATTTGATTCGCTGCCACTTTGGTAGACAAAGATTATCAAAAATCAGCTGCTGGAGGAAGGATAGAAGAATCATTGGGTGGCTTGCACACACACACAAACACATTCACATGCATGCATACACACACACACACACACACACACACACACATTCACATGCATACACACACACACATACACAGACACACACAGACATGCACACACACACACATACACAGACACACACAGACATGCACACACATACACAGACACACACAGACATGCACACACACACACACATTCACATGCATACACACACACACACATGCACAGACACACACAGACATGCACACACACACACACACACACACACACACACGCGCGCGCGCACAGAACGAACATCAATTCTGAAAGAGATTGACCCACCCCGTGTACAACACGCACGTACGCTTCCCAATATAAACAAACCGCCTTAGTTTGATTAATAAATTGTAGGCTCATGTTGGCGGCCAGTCACCTTCCTGGAGCTACATCGCATGATTAAAGGTTAAAGACAAAACATTTAATGAAATTACGCCCACAGTTCACTTCTTACCCGTTATTATACATTCTAAACACCGGAGATAATGATGGCATACTAGCCCCTTGAATTCTACCGACAGTGAGGCATCGTGGGCACATTTTTACGAGCCAATGGGATTGGAGGGAAAGCGGCACCCGCTGCATCGGAAGATGAAAGAGACCCCCTTTCGCCTCAGCCAATCAGACGGCCTTTAGAAAAACAGACGGCAAGCACCCCGCACTAAGTAGAAATTCCCGCGTAGAGACGGAGGCATAATGTTGTTTTGCTAGACAAAATATCACCGGGAGCTTTCTTGGCCTTTGCAGTTAATTGCTGTCAAAGTCCACCAGGCTCTCAAAGAACCTCTATCCCAAATCTTTATTGACAGGTCGGTAGAAATTGTCCTTCGGGGAAGAGAGGCTGGTCATCAAAGGAGGGACATAGAAACGAGCTAGGGAACATCAACAGTTTTCTGACGGCAGTGGCATTACATGCAGACGATGACGCACAGAGGGAGCGGTGTGTGTGTGTGTGGTGTGTGCGTGTGTGTGTGCGTGCATGTTTGGAATGTATGCTATTTTTACATGCAGGTAACCCCTTTCACATTTGGATTATGCAACTATGTGGGGTTACATTCAGACGATCATTCATCAGATTTAATTCTCGACTTGGTTAATGGTTATTTTGCGGCTAAACATTTGTGACTTTGTGACTGCCTTTAAAGTTCTTTAAAGGCATGAAACATTGAGGCTGCCAGTCAGTGAATACTTGATATTGCTGCTGAATTCCTATGAAACTGTTTTTTTGTGTTATATTTCATCTTCAAGGACAGAGAAACAAAACGCTGGGCATTCTACTTCTCGACTTCTCTACTTATCTACTTCCAAGTCTGGAAGTCAGTCGTACGACGCATGCTTGGTATTGTTATTTTCCTCACAGAATCATAACGCGGACACGATGCATTTGTTCCACTATTGCCCGACAAATTGTCTGCTTTTGTATTTACATAATCCGCATGTGAAAGAGGTTATTAGCGTGTAAAAATAGCAAACATTCCAAACATACCCGCACACAGGCCACACACACACACACACACACACACACACACACACCGCTCCCTCTTTGAGTCATCATGTATAAACAATGCCAAGTTCTGGGAGTGTGCGGGACGTGGGGTTTGGGGGAGGGTGCGAGATGTGGTGTCCTGGGATGGTGCGGGACGTGGTGTCTGGGACAGTATGGGTTGTGTGGGGTCTGAGAGGGTGCGGGACGTGGTGTCCTGGGACGGTGCGGGACGTGGTGTCTGGGACAGTATGGGTTGTGTGGGGTCTGAGAGGGTGCGGGACGCGGGGTCCTGGGACAGTATGGGTTGTGGGGTCTGAGAGGGTGCGGGACGCGGGGTCCTGGGACGGTATGGATTGTGGGGTCTGAGAGGGTGCGGGACGTGGGGTCCTGGGACGGTGCGGGACGTGGGTCGGGGACAGGGCGTAGTCAGCTGAGGACAAGGAGCCTTCCCCCTCACCTCCGCACATTCTGATCAATAGCCAGATTGAATTTGGCTCGGTCAGCACGATCCCGTTTGGGTAGGGGGGTGGGGGGGAGGGGGGTAGGAGTGGGTGATCTGCATCCCGAAAGAGCCTCGGCCTTAGTCAGCAAAAACAGGGGTGCACTTGACACAGCCTGAGTCTCACACTGTAACCAATTAACATAACCATCCCACCCCCCCTCACCCACCCCATAAAAACTCCCACAAAAATCTATTCCTCTCGTAGTCTACAGTTCATCTCCTTCCCGGGTAACTTAAGCAACTGCAAATCCATTTTCTCATTATCAACTTATTAATCAGTCTGCCTGCATACCTTGAACAAGCTGAGAAGGTTCACGTTCAGGGGGGAGAGCAGCCAAGTCACTGTTCATTAGTGCGATTGCACACCTAGGCAAGTCTGGGAACACTGCTTCGCCGGGAACTCAGCTCATTTCAATGAAGAACACAAATGACAGAGCAGCTAGCAAAATTCAAACCAGCCATGACTTACAGTACGCAGTGTCACGGCACTCCAGGAAGAGCCATGCCAGTGCAAACTGAGTAGAGCCGCTGTGTTTCTACAGGAACGAGCGAACAGACAACAACCTTTCCGGTGACCTCCAGTCCCCTATGAAGATGAAGGATGTGTATTCCTGATTGTTTTGTCCATTTTATCATCCCACCCAACAGGACTGTGAACTATAGGCTAACTTTTCTGACCAGTTGGAAAACAAAGATCTACCAAATGATTTTTTTGTTACTGCACCCGGCAAAGGCAATCTGACCGAGTGTAATTATGGACACTGGGCCTGCTCGTGGGGTTTGACTAGAGCTGAGGTATTTGTTTGAGAGAGAGAGAGAGCAAGGGAGAGAGTGTGGGAGAAAGAGAGTGAGAGAGAGCAAAGGAGAGAGAGAGAGTGTGAGAGAGAGCGAGAGAGGAAAAAAGTGAGAGAGACAGAGCAAGAGAGCGAGAGAGAGAGACAGGGAGGGAGAGGGAGGCAGGGATTCACAACAAAAGACGGAACGCTCTGTATGACTTTGCATTTTTGTTTTTTCTTCCTCTCCACTTATTAATAAAGCAGATTTATCACCTTCCTGTCTGAGACCCATCCCTGCATGTGGGATGAGTTTTTAATTAGGCCGCTCATATGATTGGGGGTTGACATTTTAAAAAGGAGCCAGCAGCTCTCTGGTCGGATGTGCTCTTTCTAATGAAAAATAAAGAAAGCAGTGAGAAAACAGCAGGCTGGCAAGGAGAACGCGCGGGAAGATGGTGGTCTATTTTAGGACACCACTGATACCAGAAAAGTACATTTTGGCCGAAGGCACATTTGGCAGATTTGAGTTTCCCTCTGAATGTCTGCATGTAAAAAGATGGACCAGCGCCTTTCTGAGAACATCACCTCTCTGTAATTTGATGTACTTTATTTCTTTTTTTGCCTGCGTAATCAAATGTTCTTTAATTTAGATTTTAGTTGCAGGCTTGTGCAAGAAAACATAAACACCCTGGCTGAGATTACCGTGATTGGCTGAGGTCTGCCCTGGACCTCAGCCAATCACGCTCTAATGTGCTACAGCACACCCAAGCTCACCTTTATTTAGCTCCTTATTAACCTTGAGCAACTTTATGCAGGTGGGCACAAGTGCTTCGTTTAACGAAAACAAAAACACACCCCACCCAAATCTGCTAACAAAAATTTAAAATTGTAACTACAGTTGAGTATCCTGTACAAACTGTTTTCTGCGGAGATTTATAACACTGGAGAAGCTCCTGGAACCGAAAGGGCAATCTCCCGGGTCACTGATACTCGCTGAATGACTGCAGGAGACACAGTAATACATTCACATCCCCGACAGCTCCACTCAGTACACCTGAGCCAGCGATACAGTCCCATAATGCACTGAGGCGCCTTTTACCCCGGCTGTTGTGTGACTTGTGCAAGCGGCTTAATTCTCTGCCTGTTTTCATTATTTCGGCACAATATAAAATAAAATAAATAATGACATGAATAAAATTCATTAATAGATTCATGAATTGATAAATCAAACACATACATATGTTGCCCGGACGATGGGTTTGTGCTTTAATATTAAGTTAAGATTTCAATGTATAACTAATGTATGTGCGTATTCATTATTAATCTAGAAGAATAAATAAATGTACAAAAATAATTAAATTGTGCTTTGGTTATTATCAGCCTTAATGCCATTCAGAAGTACAGTAGGCAACATCTAAAGCTGTTGGACAAACCTGTCTTATTTGAACACTTGCTTGTTGGGATGTTCTGTGTGATCTATTATTAATTTGTCATTTTTTTTTGCGTTTCTTTTTTTTTCATCCGGCGCTGCAGAACACATTGCGTGTTTGTGTCTTGTTAGGAGGTCACATTTCACCCTCAGGCAAAAAAAAGTAAGAAGAGAAAGATCAACAGAGCGGTGGCTTCTACCATTACAGGATCAGGGTATAAATGCACACTGCACGTGCCTGTGTGTGTGAGTGTGTGTGAATGTGTGTGTGCATGTGTGCGTGTGTGTGTGTGTGAATGTGTGTGTGCATGTGTGTGTGTGTGTGTGTGTGTGTGCGAATGTGTGTGTGTGTTTGTGTGTGTGTGTGAGAGTGTGTGAATGTGTGTGTGTGTGCATGTGTGTGTGTGTGTGTGTGTGTGTGTGTGTGTGAATGTATGTGTGTGTGTGTGTGTGTGAATGTGGGTGCATGTGTGTGTGTGTATTTCATTCATCTAGTTTTTACATTGTTTAGAATGATTGGGCGGGTTTCCAGTCTTCATTGCCGTCTGTTTATATTGCCCCACAGTGCTGGACGAGGCTGAATTTTGGGGTGAGGTGTGGGTCTCAAACACACGGTCAGAGCTCTGCCCGGTCACCTGACCCGTATCGCGCCGCCAGGCCGCCAATCAACTCCGCCAACTCAGGTCGAGCGGGAAGAAACACAGCGGAGGGCCTGTAGACCAGCGACGCTCTGATTGGCTGCTGAATAACAGAATGCGGGGATGAACCCGTAGACTGTAGAAATAAAGCTGTAGGTACAGCCGGGGCTCTGCGATGGGGCTCCTGCTCTGCTGCAGCTTTAAGGGGACAGAGAGAGAGAGAGAGAGAGAGAGAGAGAGAGAGAAACACAGGGCTGCAGGAGCTCTGCACGTGTTCAGCTCAGGGCAGGTCACTCCCAACGTGTGGAGGTGTGAAGTTAATGTGCACTGTGAGAGCTGGGAGGTGAGGGGTGAGGGGTGAAGGGTCAGAGGTGAGAGGTGAGGGGGTCAGAGGGACAGGTAGGGTTGAGTCCTTACAGATTCCACAGGGGTCCCCCCGAAACCAGAGCTGCTGCTCCAGCACAGCCATTATGGAGCTGAGTGATGAGGAGGGGGAACCAGAGGCCTGAACCCCTCCCCCCCCCCCACACACACACACACACACACACACTGAACACAGACACTGAACACACACACACACACACACACGCACACACACACACACACACACTGAACACAGACACTGAACACACACGCACACACACGCACACACACGCTGCACACACGCACACGCACACACACATACACTGAACACAGACACTGAACACACACACACACACACACACACACACTGAACACAGACACTGAACACACCACCACACATCCCCCACCCCATACACACACACACACACATACACACACACCCTCACACACAGGCAGCTCTCGCTGTTGCAATACCCCAGGGCAGCCACAGCCAGCCAGCAGAGACTGTGAAAGGGCACTGTCCAATCCGAACGCTGCCTTGCGAGTGTATCCATGGTAATGAGTTTACTGTCGCCCTCTTGTTTCCAGCGACACCTCGGAGCCTGTGAACAAGCCGTCCGTGACCTGTCTTCTGCTGTGAAGAGGGATTTTGCGTTACATAAGAGTCTCAAAACGATTAAAACCGTGTGAAAATCTCGCAGATGTGACTTTCCCTAACCTTTCAAGAATCTCCAGAAATAATTATAAATATGTATAAGTTTTATTAATTCGAGTACAATAGAGCAATTTCCCTCGGTGTCTTTTCATCACAAGAGAAGCCATTATGTCAAGAGCCATAGTTTATCTTTCCGCCTGGCCTTGGCCCGTCTGTTAAATGCTGGCATTTAAAAAAAAAAAAACGAAAAAAAGAAAGATCTTAAGAACTTAGCGTAATTCAAAGGGCACAGGCAGTAATTGCTCAGGCAGTGAAGAGCGCTTTTAGACAGCCGCTAGAGGAACGACCAAACGCGTGTGAATGTGAACGGATTCTGAACACGGCACACCGTCCCCAAAACCCGCCCACACAAACCTACCAAGAACCAGGGACATAAAACTGTACAGGAGGAGGTACGCTCTCGGATTAAAAGGGCTCTTTGGCTTGTCTCCATAGGGGAACCCTATTTAGTCCTTTACTGCTGTAGGCTAAAAAAGTGTGAAAGTTCCCAGTTTTTAAATGGAACTTAATTATGATGCTTAAACTCAATTCCATAGGCCAACAGTAACTTAAATCCACTTTAAAGTTCACCTCAACAAGTATTTTAGTTTTATGTTTAGGCTTAAAATCTTTTAAAAGGGTTTTTTTGGCAAATAAGACAAAAATATTGCCAATGAGGTGAGACAGTTTGACTCATTCCAAGATTCGGCAGTGGGGAAACAGTAACTTGAAACAAGCTAATATTTTCTACTTGAGAGAGAAAAAAAAAGATTTAAAATTTTATTATGAGACTAAAATACGTGTGTAGACAGACTTCTTTTTTTGCAGTATAGGCCCTGATCGACTGAGCAAAAGAGTGAACAGACAGACGGACGGATGAACAGACAGATGGATGGATGGACGGATGAACGGACGGGTGGATGTACACACATTGCTTTTACACCTCCTCCGGCTCTGGATCCAGTCTGTCAGGCTCGTCTTTGGACCCCGTCAGTGAGGCTTGCACCTGACAGCCGTCTGGGTGCACTCCCAACATGGCCTCCGTCCTCGTTCGCCTCGGCGCGCGGGACCCCCACGCTGCTCCCCGCACGCTGAACCGCCGTCGGCGCTCGCCTCCGCGCGGTCCAGCCGCGTCATCTCCAGAGCGTCGTAAACAAGAGTAATGATCCACACAAACTCCGCAGCCGCCGTGGATAATAAACAGGGAAAACAATCTTGCTGTTTCAAACATTATCGATTATTTCGGTCGGGAGGAAAATGTACGGCTTGGCGTGCTCAGGTGCACCTTATTCCCCCTGCAACCGCACTCTCCAAAGACCTACAGGGGCCAGAGCGTGATGTTTTAAAGCAATCTCCAAAACCGAGCTCAGGCGGGAACATTGCACTGACGTTAAAACATTCCGTGTGTGAGTATTTCAACGCTTCAAACAGATTCGGTTTCAGAAAGCCGCAAAGTCCAAACTGCACGTGGGTTTTAAGACGCGGGGTAAGCTTTGTGTTTGACAGAAATGTACGTGTCCACGCATGTGGCGAGTGCAGAACCAGCTGCTACTGCAGGTGGACACCTGGCTGCATTACTGACATGGCAACCCCTCATTACCTGCAGCCTGGAGCTCCAGATCCGTCACCCGGCTCCTCTGAACCGCACTATAACTGAACTATACCATTTGGACTTCTGTTGTTCCTGTTTGCTATCACCTAGGCTGTAACCTGCTCAACCCATGCTATTTGCTCTGATAGATCCCTTGTAGCATTTCTGCTACATTCCATTCTACTGCTACTTTACACCAGGCTGCTGGCCAGTGGAGTTTTTTGCTTGCCACCGTTTGAGGGTTTTCTCCCCACTGGGAGTTTTTTTTTACCTCATGTACTTGATATTTGGGGGTTCGGGTCTGTGTTTGCTCTGTTTCTTGCCTTGCTACTCTGTAAAACATCTTTGTGACAGTTCTTTGTAAAAAGCTCAATGCAAATAAAATTGAATTGAACTGAATATCTGCTTTGTGTGAGGACAATCTCTTCTGATTGGACAATCAGAAGCATGCCCTCTCAGTGAAACCCCACTTCTTTTATCATTCACTCATTCAACGCAGAGAACTCTAAGTGCTGAAATGACATGTCGACGATGGCAACCCAGCTTTCAGAGTGTACATTTGATCGCCTGACAATTCATCCCATCTGCACCATTCAGAAATGAGGATGGCTTTACGCTCTACTCGCAGACAGCATAATACAAGTTTTAAGTAGATTAATGCTGTGGATGAGGGAATTTATCTGGCAACCGCTCAAACTGCTGCAGGTCCTTTTCACAGAGAGAGTTTGGCAAACTCAGCGATTTACAGGGGGATATAAAAAAATAAATAAATAAAAATAAAAATCACCAATTTACGCGGGATTTACTTCAGCGTGACTGTCCTCCCTGCACTGGCTCTAAATCAAACCCCGGGCAGTTAAATAAATTTAAAAATGAGAAATCAATAGTTCACCAGCCTGTGGTTCGTTCTAATTTTCGGGGGGGGTGGGGGTGGGGGCAGTGGGAGGGAGAGGAGAGGGAGCGTGTCGGTAGCAGGTGGGATCGCCGGATCCCGCTCTTCTCGGCTTGTTAAACACGAAGGCGCCCGAAAGGCTTTTTTTTTTTCTTTTTCGGAAAGTCTGACAGACCTCTCGTTAGCATGCGTCAGCGGCCTGCCTGACTGCGCCTGGGGCGGTGCAGACACGGAGCGGTGAACCGCTGAAGAACCACCGAGCTGCGCTGCTGCTGCTGCACGTCTGCTACTGCACATCTGCTGCACGTCTGCTACTGCACATCTGCTACTGCACGTCTGCTGCTGCACGTCTGCTGCTGCACGTCTGCTGCACGTCTGCTGCTGCACGTCTGCTGCACGTCTGCTACTGCACGTCTGCTGCTGCACGTCTGCTGTACATCTGCTACTGCACGTCTGCTGCTGCACGTCTGCTACTGCACGTCTGCTACTGCATGTCTGCTGCACGTCTGCTGCTGCACATCTGCTGCACGTCTGCTACTGCACGTCTGCTACTGCACGTCTGCTGCTGCACGTCTGCTACTGCACGTCTGCTACTGCACATCTGCTACTGCACGTCTGCTGCTGCACGTCTGCTACTGCACATCTGCTGCACTCGCAGCGCCTTCTGTCTCCCGCTCTAATGCAGATACAACCACAGCACTTCATCCGACTGCACCTCCCTCAGGCAGTAGTGTGGTATAATATATGACAGTAGAGCAGTGGTGTGGCATAATTTATTATACTACTATGGCAGTGTGGTGTAATATGCTGGACTAGAATGGCAGTGTGGTGTAATACACTCCAGTATAGGAAGGCAGAGTGGTATAATATAGTACAGTAGGGCAGCAGTGTAGTATAATATTTTAAACTACTATGGCAGTGTGGTGTAATATCCTGGACTAGGATGGCAGCGTGGTATAATATAACACAGAAGGATAGCAGTGTAGTATAATATAATATAGTAGGCCAGTAGTGTAGTATAATATACTGTACTACTATGGCAGTGTGGAATAATATACTACAGTAGGGCAGTAGTGTAGTATCATAGGCGAGGAAGTCCGCTTGTAACCTGAAGGCTGTAGGTTCTGCTGCTGCACCCTTGAGCAAGGTAGCTAGCCAGAACTGCTCCAGTAAATACGCAACTGTATAAACGGATGCCATGTAAACAATGGAAAAAAAAAAGTTGTGCGTAATGAGTGACAGATGCTTTCGCACAAATCCACACCCGTCCCAAGAAAAAGAGAAAAAACTGCGCCTAAAGATGCATGGAATGGCAATACGGCAGCCGCGCCATGTTATTCCGTTGCTATGGACACGGGGCCTCCTTGGAATCGGCAAGCGTCCTGCCCTAAATTTGTTCTGATATTGCTGTTTACACTTTCCATAGGCTGACAAATGTGGTCCGTCAACATTCTGCAGCAACATAACTTAGCGACTACATTGCTCGTACTTGAACAAATAGAAATCGCTTTTTTCACTACCTTCAGTTTATTTTTTTATTTTTTTTTACAGATTAAACATGTTTATCAAATAGACAACCCCTCATGCAACCCCTCATTTCTCTCATGTCCCCATCTTGTCTCCATCAGGAAATGCCAAAATTATGCCTGGATATGATATGGTTTAGTTGGTTGGCCCTATTACAGGAGAGAAAAAAATAATTTTTTCTTAAAAAAAAAAAGTTCACTTGAGTATATCTCCAAAACCAAAAGTGTCAATTCAGGTGTATCATATTACATTATATTACCGTATGGAGTAACCACACCATAGAGGCATGTCAATAGGATATAGCATTGCTTTATAATGTATAAAAATATCAGCAGAGTACATGGCGGAAATATGCTCAGAAAACTGGAATGTGTTTTTTTTTGCATTTGAGCGTGAATGTGTCGGTTTCTCTTGGGGATTCATGGAAATAAACACCCTCATTCTCTTTCACTTTCACCTCCTAAATCGTCATTAGAGTGAAGCGTGGCGTGAAGAGGCAGTTCTACTGATGACGTTTAGTTCTGAGGCATGGGAGTGCCTCGAAGGGAGTGTCTTTTTAATGATGCCACATGGTGTCATCCGGGTTCAAGGAGTTCAAGGAGAAAAGGCTAACTGAACCTGGGTAAAAGCTAACTGAACCTGGGTAAAAGCTAACTGAACCTGGGTAAAAGCTAACTGAACCTGGCTAAAAGCTAACTGAACCTGGGTAAAAGCTAACTGACTCTGGGAAAAAGCTAACTGACTCTGGGACAAAGCTAACTGACCCTGGGACAAAGCTAACTGACTCTGGGAAAAGCTAGCCGAGAAGCTAACCGAACCTCAGTGCCTTTAGTGTGGGTGTTCAGCTCAGTGCCTTCCAACTTTTATCCAAGCCATGTTACTGGCATTTATGTGACCGAAAGACTGCACTCCACAGAGACAATGCGTTGTGAAAGTAAAGGTTAATGAACAGTCGCAGGCAGTGGAGTGTGTTTATTTTGCGCTGGGTGCTTCGCACGGTTGGCTGCGCCCACTGCTCTTGCCCTCGCGGCGCGCGTCTGCGCTGCGGTCGGCTCGGGGTCGGCCCTCCCGAGGCAGCGTCTGCCACGGCCCGGAGGCTTGGCAGGCGAGCACGTCCTCTTCCTCTCCGATGAAGAGCCATTCATCAGCTGCTAATTCCTCTCAGAGCCCGGAGGGTGAGGACTGGGGGGGTGGGGGTGGTGGTGGTGGGGGGGGGGGGGGGGGGGTGAAGTGTGTCCTGGGGTGGGAGCCAGAGCAGGCTGGATCGCTGTAGAGAGGCCTGGTGCTGTGGAGCCCTGCCAACGCTCGTGCAACGCTCTGCCAACACTCCGTCAACACACCAGTCCCCTACTGCAGAGCACTGATACCACAGACTACAGCTGGAGGGTTTAGAGCATTCATTTATTTTATACTTATTCGTGAAAAAAAGTTTTCAAATTTTGTGATTGCTGTTCTGTGATGCACAATGTCCATTTTCTTCACGCAGGGTATTTTTGAAAGTAATTTGAAAAGCAAAAAAAAAAAAAAAAAACTTTATCGACCGTTGTCACGCTTGCCCTCAAGAGGCGGATCGACTTCACGCCTCCGTCGCCTGAGGCTGTGGAATCATTACCACGGGAGGAGCACAGACCATCAGCGATCAACCATCACTTCTGCATCAGAGCTCCTCCGAGCTTAAGGCCAGCCTGAACACCCCCAGCACCTGATCACATGACCACATGATTCCACACTGAAAAAAAGGACAACTCAAACAACTCAAGAAGACAGGAGGACCAGAGTCCTCACAAACCACTCAAGAAGACAGGAGGACCAGAGTCCTCACAAACCACTCAAGAAGACAGGAGGACCAGAGTCCTCACAAACCACTCAAGAAGACAGGAGAGCCAGAGTCCTCACAAACCACTGAAGAAGACAGGAGGACCAGAGTCCTCACAAACCAGTCAAGAAGACAGGAGGACCAGAGTCCTCACAAACCACACAAGAAGACAGGAGAACCAGAGTCCTCACAAACCACTGAAGAAGACAGGAGAACCAGAGTCATCGCAAACCACTGAAGAAGACAGGAGGACCAGAGGCCTCGCAAACAACCGTGAATTTCATGTATTTTTTAAAAGCTGATCTCTGAGTTAACATGCAGGAGAGGAGCAGAGTTAATGAAATCCCGACTGGCCACCCACACAACCCCGGGAAACACGGAGGAAAAAAGTAATAAAAACACCCTCCTGATCTGAGAGAGAGAGAGAGAGAGAGAGAGAGAGAGAGAGAGAGAGATTTTTTTATTTTTTTAATGTCCCACTTATTTGAACATCACAACAAGTGATTGCAGAAACAAATAAATAAGCAGTAACCTTCATTCCGTTGCAAGATCCCTAAAAGGCACAAAAAAGCCATGAAAGATTTAAAAAGAGACAAATGAAATCACAATAAAACAATACAGAACAATTAAACCATCAGTAAACAGACCGCCAGTAAGACAAAGGTAAAGCCAATAAATGAGAGAGAGACGGTGAGACAATCAGAACTATTTCCCCAAAAAAAGCAGGTTTACATCAGGTGACCGGAGCTTATTATTATAATTCTGAAAAGGATTATTCAATCAGCCTCACCGGCAATCATGAAGAGCACCGAACGGCTTTTAAGCTGGTAGTTAAGCTCGCCGCGGTCCAGTAAAACACCGTTTTAATTCTCTTCTGGGCCTCGTGGATTTCGTTATCTGTCAGGATTCCTGTAATTCTGCGCTTGCTTTCACAGTTTTGCCATTTCGCCGCCTTTTAAGCTCCATCAGAGGTAATCAAAGCTGAAGAGCCTTATCTGCTGCAGAGAGCACCTGGAGAGACATTTCACCCGGAATAATTACGAAGTCCGGGGAGGCGGGGCTCTCCAGCGGTTAGCAGCAACGTCCCGCCAGGTTTATCCAACCGGGCGGTGTAATTGAACAGCATCGCTGCGATTGGACGAAAAAATAACTTTGCGCGCTTGGAGTTAGAATGAGCCATCGTGATTGGGCAAAGCAGCTCGTTCCAGCAGCGAGTGACGGAGGCAAAGAGTCGGAGTCACAATCTGGCTTTTTTTGTCGGGGGGGTCTGTGATTGTTGACGGGGGGTGGGCAGGGGGGATGGGGTTGGGGGGCGGGGAGTGGTTGTGTGATTGTGGCCTGGGGGAGGAAGAGAAGAAGAAGAAGCAGTGGAGAGGTACAGATTTAAGAGAGAGGGTTTATGTGCTGTCCCTGGGACAATTCAATTCCAAGACTGACAAGGACAGGGATCAACTTGATTTGTAGGAAGAGATACTCAAGGCATACTAACATTGTGGAAGAGTGAACATTATTATTATTATTATTATTATTATTCCAGCAGAAACCCTGTGGAAGGGGTGTCCATGCACCCTTTGTGGAGACAGTGAGAAGAGTACAGGAAACAACGGATATTTGAGAATGACTTCTGTTGTCTTCATTGCGCGAGAGAGTCAACAGCTGATGTTTGCCTTTATCTGAGTCACAGCGCGCCTAGCAACCATAAACACCAACCCCCCCCCTTTAACGCGGAAAGACATCGCCTGCAAACATCCGCATCCTGCGTCGGCTCCGCGTGCGTTTCCCTGGATCCAGCTCACCGAGGTGTACTAATGACAAAGGGACTTTGGTTTGAGATTTTCATCAATCAAACCAAAATGGGGTGTTTACCATTGCGTAATACCATAACCCCCGCCCCAAAGGAATGGTTGTAATGTTTCTTTATTCGGTCTGTCCCCCAGAGAGAAATATTATTCCCCTGCTGTCTTGTATTGACTCTGCTGGCCTGGGGCAGAGTGGCGGGGCCGGGGGGGGGGGGGGGGGGGGGGGGGGGATTTGGTGGGGGGGGGGGGTGACGTCATGGCCGCTCGGCGCATCTGAGCCTCGTCTCTCTGGCTGCCGGCCGGTTTTCATCCGTCTTAATTACACCTGGAGGACAGGGGTGGGGGTTTGTGCCCTTACCTGGGGGTGATTATAAGCGGAGCCTTTGGGAGAACGCGGGGGGGGGGACGTAGGGGGGTCGTGGGGGGGTTGGGGGGGGGGGGGGGGGGGGGGGGTCTGTGCGGCTCGGTGGGGGCTGCAGCCCCGCTCAGTAACAGGCGGGAGACAGGCTCTGTTCTGCAGGCGCTGCAGATGGGCAGGCAGGCTGGGTAATGAGTGCAGTGAGCTGGAGCACCAGGAGACCCCTGAGAGAATGAAGACACACACACTCACACACACACACAATCACACACACACACACACACACACACTCACACACACACACACACACACACTCACACACACACACTCACACACACACACACACACTCACACACACACACTCACTCACACACACTCTCACACACGCACACACTCACACACTCACAAAACATGCACACTCACACACACACATACACACACATACACACACACAAACTCACAGAACCCACACACACCCACACACACACACACACACACAAATCCAATTCTGACTCCCCGGGCCAAAAGACGCCATGAGTAACCCGTTATTCAAAAAAGAAAAAAAAAAAGCGTCTGTACACCGCAGAACGTAGCAGAACAGAGAACTGCAGTACGCGCACACCTACGCTTCCGCATGGGGACATAATCAATTTCCACAACAACCTCCCACTGACATCTGAGTGCACTACTGTCACTCTCACAGTCTGCGCCATGCACCACAGAACAAGAAGCTCGGGATAATCGGAGCCTCACGGGGTCACAAACGTATCTGTGTGTGTTTGTGTGTGTGTGTGTGTGTTTGTGCGTATGTGTGTTAGTGTGAGTGTTTGTGTGTATGTGTGTGTTTGTGTGCATGTGGGTGTGTTTGTGTGTGTGTGTGTGTGTTTGCATGTGTGTGTGTTTGTGTGTGCGTGTGTGTGTTTGTGTATGTGTGTGTGTGTGTGTTTGTGTATGTCTGTGTTTTGCGAGTTGGAGTGTGTGTGTGTGTTTGTGTGCATGTATGTGGGTGTGTTTGCGTGTGCGTCTTAGCCTCACAAGTCAGAAACGTAGCTGTCACAGAGCAGACAGGGCTGCCAGAGTTACTGTAAATCCACATGTGGTTTACGCCCAAGGTCCTCCTCGCTGTCAGTCTCCCCCGATTTTTAATCAATACATCCCCGTCTGACTTGATTGATTATTGAGATAAGCTTAATTGATGTCCACTGATTTATTTCCACCAAGGACACCACTTACCCACCCCCCCCAACACCTCCCCCGCCCCCCCCCCCCCCCCCCCCCCCCCCCCCCCGCCCCAGAGGAGATCACATTTCATCTTCTTAATTCCCCTCACATCATAGCCAGCGATCAGGGATGTCACTCGTTGTCATATCGATCCAGGACGGAATGCAAACATCATGACAGCTGTGAACTTTAAGACACTGGCACCTGGACCGGAATACTAGTGCAGCGGTTCCCAACCCTGCTCCTGGAGATCTACCGTCCAGTAGGTTTTCATTCCAACCCTAACAAAGCACACCTCATTCAGCAGCTAGAGCAGGGCTTCCCAACCCTGCTCCTGGAGATCTACCGTCCTGTAGGTTTTCACTCCAACCCTAACAAAGCTACACCTCATTCAACAGCAAGAGCAGAGCTGCCCAACCCTGTTCCTGGAGATCTACCGTCCAGTAGGTTTTCACTCCAACCCTAACAAAGCTACACCTCATTCAACAGCAAGAGCAGAGCTGCCCAACCCTGTTCCTGGAGATCTACCATCCAGTAGGTTTTCACTCCAACCCTAACAAAGCTACACCTCATTCAACAGCTAGAGATCTCGTAGAGCTGCTAATCAGTAGAATCAGGTGTGCTAAACTAGGGTAATTGTAATGAAAACCTACAGGATGGTAGATCTCCAGGAACAGGGCCAGGAACCACTGCTCTACCAGCCTTGCATGGCTCGTTGTGGACATAAGAGAATCATGGCGATGCCGCTGTCCTTATACAGTCACTCTCTTCACGGATCATAGCCGGCGTCGAGGCGGGCTTTCAATCAGACCCGTAGTCCTTGCCCTCGTAATTCACGGGAACACCCAGAGAGACAGGCAGGAGTCTGGGGGATCTGAAAGAGAAATAGTTTGGTGAGAGTTTAATCAAGCGGGAAACTGGAATGAGTTGTTTTTCTTTCTTCTCTTATCGTCCTTTTCGAAGGCCATCAGAAAGATTTATAGAGAGGCTACGCTATGTCTTGATGCAGGGCGACACTTCAGTGTTTCTGAGCGGATATGATTCCTCCTTCCACAGATATTAGTGCATAGTTGTATAAATGGTTCTGGGTTATTACCTTGCCACATAAAATTTTTTTTAAAAATAGAACAATATACAGTAAAATGCATGTTACTAAGAAATAGATTTACCTGTGGGTCCATAATTGAGGAAAACATTGAATCATTGAATTATAGGCACTCTAATCCGGAAGGATTTACACAACTGAAGCAAACTATGTACCGTCTTTAAGGATACACCAGCAGTGCCCTACCCGGGAATCAAACCCGCAACCTCCTTTAGGTTCCAAGCCCATTTCCTTTAACTGTTATACTACGCTACCAGCCCGGCTTCATCCGCTTGGGACATTGCATAGCGCTTCGGCCGGTGTTGCCATACTGCAGCATCACAGCGGACCGGCAAACAATCAGGTAGCTGGGGCCAGAGTTCCGCTCCCCCATATCCAGCGGGCCCTGGCCGCGGTTGCCGTCGGAAACCTGCCCGCTCAGGCAGTTGAGTAATGCAATAATTCCCAGATCCTCTAAATGAAATCCGGCCCGGCGGCCCCCCCAGCCGGGGGATGGGGGGGGGGCACACGGCACCTGCGGATGTCCTTGAGGGAGCGGTTGAGGCAATCGCCAATAGCGGGTGATAGTTGCAACAGTTGCTAGCGGAAACCTGCTGTGCCGATTTGAAAAAAAAAAACAAAAAAAAAACCAGCAACTGCCACCAACAGACAGCCCCGTCAGTTCTTGCTCTCCAGGGAAGGTTACGTTCAGCCACTATGGATCACTGGTCATAAATGAGATCTTACCCTCCTGTAGGTTTTCACTCCAACCCTGACAAGGCACACCTCATTTAACAGCTAGAGATATCGTTTAGCTTCCAATTAGTTGAACAAGGTGTGCCAAATTAGGGTTGGAGTGAAACCCTACAGGGCAGTAGATCTCCAGGAACAGGGTTGGGTAGCCCTGTTCTAGTCACCTGCAGAGGGAACTACCTTCAAATAATGGCACTGCTAGCATCTGGTTTACATAATGTCTTTTGGGAGAATCCAAAAGAACTTCCGCCATTTGTGTAACAGCTTGTGCACGGATTGAAAAGAGCACACTACACCTACTGCCAGAGAGGTAGAAAACCATAGAAATCAACACAAGAATTGACTGTTCATAAATCGAACCTGCTCTGTCAGTGATACTGTCTCAGATCACTCGAATTAGCAAGCTGCCCAATGAGTTGTCAAGTCGACTGGCAGCAAGTGGCAGAGGAAGACAGTCGATAATTTAAATCTTTACCTCATCAGTAAATCAATGTGGAAAAGTATCCCGCAAGCCCACCATCCACATGCGTCCAGTCTTGAGTTCGTGGTTTAGCAGTCACGAAAACCCCCTGGATAGAGATGTTCAAAGTTTGATTTTCTTTCAGTGTCATTGTGTCATAACTGATCTTATCCAGAAAGAAATTCTTAATTAGGCGCTGGCATGCTGTGAGAATCCTTCAAAGAGAACCTCAGGTCTTCGTAATTGATGTTATCCGCAGTCAAATTAACAGACTGTGAAATGCATTCCTAAAGTGCAGTCGTATCGATGTCAATGTTTAACTGAATGTAAGAATGTGGCCATTCAACCGTGACCCACTTTACTGTCTTATATGCAAAGACAGTTCAGGGGGAAAAAAAGAGGAAAGAGGGATGGACAGCATGGGAAAAAGGATGACTGGCAGTAATAATGAACTGAAAGGGGGGGAAAAAATTCCCTGAGGCCAAAGAAAAAAAGATATTTTGTGGCTGGTCTGTGGCACACACAAATCTGCAAAGTCATTTTGTGCATTTAGGCCACGTTAAAACAAAATGTACTTATAATAATAAGCAAACACAAACCCATTTAAAAAAAACAAACAAACAAACAAAGTATTTAGCAGAAGCAGACGGTGCCAGATGTGCAATTGCAATTAGGAAGTAAGTTAGAAATCCAGTCGTAAAAGTTGGCTAACACACATCTCTCTTCTCATTTAAGACGTTTAGCAGATGCTGTTTTCCAGAACAACACGTAATTTGTTTTTTGTGCTTGTACATACAGTACATTCCCTTTAAAACAGTTGGACATTTACCAAAACAATTCAGGTAAAGTAGCCCGTTGAAGGATACAACAGCCAACAACCTTGGAGTTACAAGAAGCCCAGTTCCCTAAACTTGAAGTTGCATTTACAGTACAGCTGGTTCTCACATCCTCAGCACCATTTACCATATAAGTTCTTACATTTGATCACCCAATCACATTTTAGCTTGTGCATTCGATCGTCCAATCGAACTTACGATGTGCAAGAATGGCGCAAAAAGGGGTGTGGCCATCTCAGGTGACCCCCGCCCAGAGAAAGCCCCGCCCCCCCACGTGAGAGGACTGAGGAGAGTGGAGATTTTTTTTTTTGAAACGCAGGCCAGCTGGGCCCTGGCACAGGAGGGCTGGTGATTAATGACCTGTGATATAAACTTGATTGATTTTAGCACACATTTGCTGCACCGTTCGCTTGCGATTTGTCTTGATTTCGCGCGCGGAGGGCGACGCGCGGGGCGGAAAGGAGAGTGTCGTCGTCGATGCTCATCACCGTGGGAACGGCGGCGGCGGCGGGCCGGGGGGCATGCGAATATTTACTCGTCGCCTTCTTTGTCGCGATCGAACTATTTATCACGTCCCGCTGGGCTTGTGGCGAGTTCCAAGGCTGCCCTGGTTTTTTCCGCGAAATTATAAAATAGTTTCAAGGGAAACGGTCTAATTCTGAGGCAACAATGGCGGCCATATTTGTGGGGCTGTCAACATTCCGCCTGGTTGCCATGGTTCTGAACAGTCGCACTTCTGAAGTCTGTGTGTGCTGCCTGAACCCACGCAGTGAACAGTACAGCTGAAGTCAATATTCCGCACGGTTGCCATGGTTTCAAACAGTCAAGTCAATGGCTAGTTTCCACTTTCTAGGCCACGCAGTACTACAGAGGAGCGAGCGTCAGCATAGTTTCTGACTGACAGTATCTGGCGTGTCCTTGGCTAGAGTTAACCCCAGCAATACTGCTGGCATGATAAACCCGGCTGGGTCAGTCTCCAGCTAGTGACATAGAGGCTCAGACCATGCAGTGTCAATGCTATAGGGCCCACTATGACCTCACAGAGAAGACACTGCGCCTATAGCAACCAAGTCACATGGGTGTCTGAAAACTGGCCTTTTATAATCTGGGACCAACGTTCCCTGGAGCATGTAGGATTTGCTGTGAAAATCTGAATAAATTTGTATGGAAAAAAAGTCCCTCTACTTTTTAAATGAAACCGAACTAAAACTTGGCTAATGCCGACTGGCTGTCTTCCGTGAATCGATACAGGGAACATCCTGTCTGACAGTAAGCTGCTTGTATGCTACGTCTAATCTGAGCTGATCACATGACCTTACGTTCAGGACCTGGCTGGGTGGCGGTGCCAGAGGGTTAAATCAGACTCAAGTCATATTGTCATAGTTGTCCAAACCCTGCTTATCATTTGAGTGCACTGAAGTATTGGCACTTTTTAAAAAAAAATCTTCTGCCACCGCACCCCCACCCCCCCCCCCCCCTCTCCGGTCAACTTTATTTTTATTTCCGATAAGAATTTACAAAATGATGTGCTGAAGAGGGGTACTATGACAAAAGATAAAAACCAAAATAAGTAAACTGTCATGAAACAAGACAAATCAAAAAATAAAAAACTAGCAGCACATCAATATTAGTGATAGGAGGAGACAGTCACAGACAGACATGCACAGACTGTATTACCAGACGGGGACAGATATAGACAGACATGGATAGCCGCAGACAGGACGCAGAGAACTGCGTGTGCTTTCTGAGGTCAGTCGTGAAAAGTGTGTGTACGTGAGGCGATTCCCGTTGCGGAGGAGGTCACCGCGGGTTTGTCTTCCTCCTCCCGCCATCTCCTGTTCTGCAAGCCCAGCCTGCGGCCGGCGGCACCGACAGACAGAAGCCAACGATAAAGCTCGCTTCTCTTCCGAGCGGGAGACGGATTGCTCTCTGTCCCCTCAGCTTTGATGAAGTGCCGGGCGGCGCCTGTGTGCTCATCGCACCATTGATTTTCTGACCCTGAACGCTCCCCTAAAAAAAAAAAGTGATATAAAGCCAAAATATCGCAATCGAGAAATCCACCCCGTGATTTACCTTTTTACCCCCTACCATCCCCCACCCCCCTCCCCCCTCAGAGTGGATACACCTCACAACATCTCATGGGAGATGACTTTTAAATAATAAACAAATAAACAAGCATCAGAGCTGAAAAGAATAGCTTCCAGGAGGAAGTGCTATCTTTCCCCTAACGTCGACGTTATGATCTTGCGGTGCAGAAAATGCGTAAACATTCAATCATTAGATGGTCAGGTGATGCCATTACACCAACGCTGTTCGTCCACAGTGCACGCAACAGCGGAGACCAATCGCAGAGTTTGCCAATATAACGGGCTGCAGGTAATATACTTTTAATTTATCAACTTGATGAGCAATTATGTCCAAAGCAGGTACAATAAATATGACAGCATGGACCAACAGCACAATATAACACATTAATTGCAGAAGCAAAATACAAGTGATTTCTTTGGTTAAATCCGCTGACCTGTTTGTTTGGCTGAACCTGTTTAATATATGAGACCGAGATTTAATGTGTGGTATTAAGCAAACGGACGAGATCAGCGGTTTTCGGGAACACCTTCTGGTGTGGAAAGGATGGATTGTGGGAAAAGAGCCAAATGTGCAGTTCGGTAATTAATAAAACATGCAAATTTAATCCGAGAAGAAATTCATTAAAATGGCGTGTAGTCTGTTTTGTGTCACCAGCCCTTCATCAAAGTGATCTATTGGATTTTATAATTACACTATTTGTTTAAGTTATTGCCCATTTCCATTTAAAGACAATTAAGTGTAAGCTTTGCCTTTATTAGGCATGAATAATTTTTAGGCCTGTCCCAATATTATTTGGGATGTCCTAAGAATGTTCTGCCTGGGGTTCCCAAACTGGGATCACAGGACTCCCAGGGGTCCCAAAAAAATATTTTCTCCTTTTAAGAGTCTTTTGTTCATATTCACTCATTTGAATATTTTTAAACATACATTCCAATGTAAAATTCCATTGTCATGTATTCCATTTATTTGTATAAAATACAGTGCCTCTCAAAAAAGGTAGTGTGGTGGGGAAAAGTGGGGGGGGCAGGGGGAGGGGTCACAGCACTCCCACAGGGTGATCATTTTGAGGTTCTTTGAGGCTAAAAGGTTTGAGAACTGCTGCGTCGGATATTTTGAATTTGAACTTCAGAACTTACCAACACATACTAATAATGCCCCTGTAAATATATGATGAATAATGAATATAAGCAATTCATAGTTTATTAATAAATCATGGCTCAAATAGTGCTCCAGTAGTTCAGTGTGGGGGGGAAAAATGAAGAAAGAAAAGTTTCAGTAACCTGCTTTCATCAGTGCCAATGCTACAACTGATGCTTAAGGTCCTATAGGCCCTTAACGAGATTGATATCAGGTGGGGTACATTGATTAGTTGATAATAGCCAATTAGTGCAGAGCGCAATCTCGATAAGCACGCAGAGTTGGTAACAACGAGCAATTAGTGGTCAGGATCATGGAAGAAGCAGAGCAGAGTGATCACAGGTCTTTGAGATTAAAGAACAATTGCCATCAGAACACCAAATCGCAATATTCAATTACAAAGATTTTTTTTAAAAATTTTAAAAATGAAAACACCAGTTGCTAGGAAATGAACGATCGTGGCTTTAACGGGAAACTTCTGTGGCTTAACGACGGTGTTAGTTCGGTAATCAGGTTCACTAATGTAGCTGAAAACAAAGACATTATCCTCTTCTTGAGCACCGGTTTACCCAATGTTCTGTGACACAAGGGTGAGATGGTTCAGCAGCTCGTATATAAGCAGTGCCCGTGTGATGAAGGAACGGGTATTGTGAATTAATGCTGCAAAAAGGCCATGTTTAGGGTAGTGCTCAGATTTCCGACAGACTGTGAACATACGGACCTTTCAAGCATCTACAGAACTGCAGAGGACTATCGTGCATTTTTTTTGCTTTCTGTGAGAACTGGGACACAACTTTGCGGTTTCGTCCCAAACCTGTAATCCAAGAATTAAGTAATTTCACCGTGATTTTAATGCAGCGTGTGGATACAGCTCTAGCTCACTTCAGCTCCTGGAATACCACGCATTGCAAGAGCTCCACAAATCCAAGTACATTACATCAAATAAAAAAAATAAAATAAAACCCCTTGGGTGGTCATAAAATCATAGCTTCCTGCTTGGGCAATCTTTGAGCAATTTCAGGAAATGTTTCACTGAGCTTGTCAGCTTCTAGGAAAAAGGAAAAAGAAAGCTATGCTCTTAGGAAAATCAAAAGATTTTACAACTTTAGCAGGGATGTACAACTTGGATTATCCATGATAAAAAAAAGAAAAGAAAAAAATGACTTTGTTCAAATCATCAGCGTGTGCGCTTAGTTTAAATTTTCATATGTCACAGAGGAGTGGTGTATAGATGATAGGTGTGTCTTGCCTGAAAGCGTAGCAGTTGTTCACTTGACAACCGATTCAAAAAACTAACAGCCGTTGCAAAACTACATCTTCGGATGTGTCTGCGAAATGGATATGTTTTCTGAGAACAGCGTGTGTGTTTTTCTGTGAGAACAATAGCCCAGGGTTATTTTTCCTTGTCATGGGGAACAGCTGAGGAAACGCATTGAATCAAATCCAGCATTAAATCAAATCAAGCTTCTTTTACGGCTAGGATTAAACTTTTGAAATCCTTATTTTAAATCTAGACAAAATACGTAATTATTTTTATTTCTGTCTCACAGTTTTGTTTTCATTTTGTCATTTAAATCGATTTTGTTTGCTCAAAATATTGTTATATTAGTGTACAACATATGTCATGCAGATTTGTTCAGATGCAAATCATGCAATACAGATTAAGTGCCTAGTTGGGTGTTCTAAATATGGATAATGTTTCTTCAGTTATTTTTGACAAGACCTCCCTTGGACATTTCAGCCAATGTAATTTGTTAAGGTTGCATTAATTGGTTTTCTTTTCATTTCAATTTTAATAACTCTTTAATATGCAGGCGAGATTATAAGGCTTATAACCTCATGTTCATATGGGAGTAGTCTTGCTCCCTCTCTCTGTAGACCATCTGGAAAGGGAAGTTGCAGTTTGATTAGTTTCATTGGTTTTCATTTCAACCCCAAATTGGCACACCTGATTCTACAAATTAGCAGCTCAACGAGATCTCTAGCTGTTGAATGAGGTGTGCTTTGTTAGTGTTTGAGTGAAACCCTACAGGACGGTAGATCTCCAGGAACAGGGTTGGGCAGCCCTGTTCTAACTGTTGAATGAGGTGTGCTCGGTTAGGATTGGAGTGAAAACCTACAGGTAAGTTCAGGGTGCTTGCATCAGATTGATGACAGGACAGTTGCCTGTTAAGAACATTCGAATCACATATTTGTGACCTCACACTTTAGTTTAGGGTTTATAAGCACAGCTGAAGAACAGGAGCAGGTCTAACCCTTGGAATATAATGAAATATGCAGTAAATAAGTGTACTTTGGAAAATGGTGATATATATTTCACACCAAAGCAAATAATTGAGAAATATGTGGCAATATCTTATAATGGAGGAAAGGGTGATGGTTTTCTCAGCTAAAATGAAAAGACACAACTTTCATAGGCATTGCAAATATAGATTTTTCACATTTGAGAAAATGTATCATCTAAACAGTCACTGAGAATAGCAGCTCATTATTGTGACTACAGATGACAGAACAGAGATGGAAGGAACTGCACAGTGTAATTTTGTTGTGCTACATATCCATTCTTTGATGGTGCAGAAAAATGGAAATAAGTAGCTCTCAGTTTGAAGCCTTTTATTTATTTATTTATTTTTTTGCCTGGAAATCAATCAACCCATTTTTTTTTTTTAGTTGTCAGACGATTTAAAAGGCCGCAATAACTTCCTAACTTCCGTCTCCACGGAATGTCTCCTGGTGTCTTATGAAACTTCGTTCCCCGTTGATACGCGCTTATTGGATCAGGGAGGACAGGACCAGCTCTTCACGGTAACGTAGCTCTCCAACTTCCTGTTTCTTTCGTCTCTCAGTCTCTCAGAGCAACATCTAATTTAATTTAGGGCAAACAAAGAACCCTGACCCTACACAGACATATGCTATGCTACAAACAAGGAGGTGAAGTAATGATACTTGTGTGAGAGTGAAATTATAATGCAGATTATCATATATTTTAACGTACACACACACACACACACGTAAGGAGGAACAGAGGGCAGAGAAGGAAACGCTTAAGTGACACAAAGTACATTGAGAGCAGGTGCTTCCACACAGGTGTGCTTCCTGAGTTAATTAAAGCATTAAAATCCCAGCATGCTCTCTGCTGGAGGGGTCCAGCTATCATGACTAGAAGAGGAGATGCCAGTGACTTTGAAAGTGGGCTAATTGTTGGGGCATGTTTGGCAGGAGCTTCTGTGATTAAGACTGCTGGATGAGGAACGGTGGCTAAGGTCTATTTTGGCAGTTATTTTGTGTGTGTGTGTGTGTATGTGTGTGTGTGTCTGTGTTTGTGTATTTGAGTGTTTTTGTGTAGTAACTCTTCATTCAACTAACACAATTGACGGTTTGTATATATATCCTGCAACCAACGTTTTTTTTTTTTGTTTTTTTTTTTGTTTTAGAAAATGCATAAATTCCTAATTTGAAATTTGTTTTATTGCTGCTTGTGACCGTTTAAAATTAATTTTCTGCACTCCCAGCAATCATCTTCAAAAGAGAGAGGAGGTGTGTGTATTTGTGTCTTCCGACACCTCATCCATTCACGAATAATTGGATACACACGGCGGTGTAGTTACACAACAGAAAATAATGAGACGGCAACACGTTTGGCGACAGGGACTGCATTAAGATGTCATCGCACAGCTTTGGCGTCGTTTTTCATGCACGGGCCTGGAAAATATAATATACGGCTGAAATGCGTATGATTGTCCGCTGTGGGGAAAATAAAAAATAAAAATCCACACACTGTCTTGATTACCTCTCTTAGCATGACATCACCATAATGTGCAGCAACGAGAGACATGGAGTAGGGAGGAACTTTAGCCACATTAGGCAAAAAATAATAACAATTACACACTTTTGGTCATGTAATATCTGGATACCCCTTGGATTTAGGCTGTTCCATCCATAATCCCTCTGACTTCTTGACTACTTGGTCTTTTATCCCATTTTTTGGGAATGAAATGGAACATTTTTGAGCCCAGTGAGTGTCCTGTATTATTATTATGGTCCTGCTGGCCTTCTCAGTGTGCGACCTACACAAACAGAAACATCTCCCAGCTTTTCGGTTTCTTTCCTAATATCTGGTGCCATTTTAACTCCCCTGCCATTTGCCGGAGTGTTGACTGTGGTAAGCAAAAAAAAAACCCCCCAAAAAAACAGTCTGTAATCCGTTTGATATTTACTTAGTTTCACAGTGAAAGGTCTTCCTTCCTCGCGTACGATGCGTTGCCGTTGTGGAGAAGCAGTTCCTGACGACCAAGTTTTGAGACTCGGTTTGAAAAGTGCTCGAGATCTTGGGCGGCGGCCACCGTTAAAAATAGCAGAACGTGTCAAGCGACGCCAGCTTGGATCGGATTAGAGGGAGAGGAGAGGGCTGCAGCTGGGTAACATTCGAAGAGATCAAGTCAAAGGAAGATGGAGCTGGCATAACTGTTATTTTTTTGTTTCTCTTTTGTCCTTTTAATTCACGCAGGTGCACACTCGTGTATTGAAATGTAATTTTATTTTCGGGGGGGGGTCATGAATTGAGGCTTTGAATCTGCAGTTCAGCTGCTTTTTTTTTTTTTTTTTTCTTCTTTTTGTTTTTGTTTTGTCAGAGGGGGCGCACGTCAAGCAGCTGCCGGGAGCTCTTGTGAGAGCGCGCCCGTTGTTTTCCGACGGTGACGTTTTGGTGGGGGCAGGAAGGGGGTAGCCGAAGCGCTATTCACGTAGGAAGAGAGGGGGCGAAGGGGGGGCGGGGGGGGTCTAAAACGCAGGGTACAGCCGTATCTCTCCCCGGGACGGGAGCGCGTCAGAGGACAGCGGCGTCCATGCCCGCGTGGCGTTTCCCTCTTTTTTGTTTTCTTTTTTTGGACTCAGAGACAGAGCGATGGGCCTGCGGAAAACGGCCCAGACAGCGCGTTAGCGCACACGCTAACGCCTTCCTCAGCCGTCGCCACGGCGCCATCCACAAGGACCGCGTCCGCGATCAGTTCGCCACCTGATCGCGGAGCGATGTGTGACATTTGAGGAATGGGGCTGTCGCCGCTTTTAAACGGGGGGGTGGGGGGCGGGGAAAAGGAACTTAATCAGATGCAGAGTTTAGCTCTCATAACCTGGCAGGAATTTCATGGGGCTGTGCTATTTTGTTTTTTTGTTTAGTTTTTTTTTCCTGCATATTTATTGCGTTATAAATAAATATGTTGTATGGAATGGCACTTTGAAATATACAGAAATGGTGCATATAAATGTATAATGACCAATAACAGCAACAGCAAGGATAATCATTGTTGTCAACAATAATCATCGTCATCATCATCATACATCATCACGATTTCTTATTACAGTATCAATCCATCCATCCATCCATTATCTATACCCACTTATCCTGGGTAGGGTTGTGGGGGTTGCTGGAGCCTATCCCAGTGTGCATTGGGCGAGAGGCAGGGATACACCCTGGACAGGCCGCCAACCTATCCATTCGCTCACACACTCATGGCTATGACTATGAGGCATGGGGGGGGGGTGGGGGGTACATAATGACTATTTGCATATACTTCTCTTCAGAATCCTCACTTCACCCACGCGTCTGAGCAGTAAAAATAAATCCTATTTTACATATATAAAAGCGAGACTGGAAATGACGAGATTAATTATTTAATATCGTAGCGTGAGGCAAATGGCAGTATCTCTGTTCTACAACCTGCTCTCTGTAATAACTGTAATTTTCCGTGGTCTTAATATGGATATGAATAGCATAGTGATGTGTGTGTGTGTGTGTGAGGTTGTTGAGGGGGGGGGGGGGGGGAGGGGCTATGAATATATTACACTATCACCTATTTAACTGCAAGCAAAAAAATAGAAAGGAAATCAGAATATTTTCTCATGCATAAAGCATACATGTACACGGTTCACACAGTTCTGTCTTTCAAATGTAATGGGAACAGATTAATGGGGCGTGGCATTCCCCTTCCTTGAGGGGGGGGAGGGGGGGGGGGCTGTGTTTGACGGGGCATCCCAGGCCAATCAGAACGCCCGGGACCTGCTCGTGCCAGCTGTCTTCACTGGTTCTCGCCCACCATTGGCACATTCACAGTCTGGATTTGGTCTGGGCCACTCTGGGGCCCTCACTGCAGTTCGTTTTCTGAAGTGCCTTTCTCAGGTACGCAATCTGGGTACTTTTTAATTTTTTTTTTTTAGCATAAGGCAGCAATATGGCTGCCAATCACAGGACACTGCAGGGAGAGGGGAGAATGGAGAAGGAAGTCATGATAGAAGAATTGATGGGAAGACACAAGGGAGAGAGAAGAAATGCACGACAGAGTGGAAGGGGGGGGGGGGGGGTAGAGACAGCACTTGACAGTTTAACTCCACGCCTCTGCACTGATATTTAAAAAAGCCTGTTCTCCAGTGTTTAATTAAATCAACATCACAGCGACTCACAACAGTGACACAGTGCAGCTTCCTCATTACCCCTCAGTCTTAACTTTCATGCACCCCCTCCCCTCCGTCCTCGCTCCCCCCCCACCCCCCCACCTCCTCTTTATAGAAACTGCGTTAAAAAGCACCAAACTGTTTTTTTTTTTAAGATATCAAAGTTGAGTGTCAACGGTCACGCTAAAGCCGGAGAGTTAATTAGGTTTAAATCCTGGGAAATATCTGCCTCGTTCCGTCGCTTGAAATAATGTTCTTTTGATCGCTAATGGCGTGGAGTGCTAACGCTGCTCCAGAAAGCTGAGGACGCGCGGAAATTTCAGTCTCTCGCAGGGGCATTCGATCACATGTGGATAACTGGACCTGCTCGTTAGCATTGAATTTACTTGTCCGGCTAGCGAGTTAATCTGTCCTCCAATCAGGTCGTGAGATTTGTTAAGGCCCTGTAGCATAGTCAGCGTCGGGCGAGCTGACCGCATCGACTTCGCGATCGACGAGCCGTCCGACCGAAACCCCGAGCGGCAGTAAACCGAAAGGTTTTCGGTGTCGAGCGGGGCAGGTAAGAGGTGTGCTAAGAGAGGAGCCTGATAAAGAGTCCTCCACTGGAGGCAGGGTGGCACAAGGACCCGGAAGTAAGAAAAAAAAAAAAAAAAAAACATACGACGGCGTGCCGCTGTAAAACACCGCGGACTAATCGCGCCCGCGCGGCTCGTGTCCACGGGAGCAGAAATAAGGTCCGCCTGTCACCCCCCTGAAAATTTAAGACGCGAGGCCGACGAGGGAACTAGCCCGGTGATGGATGCCCCCCCCCCCATTTCTCATCTGCAAAGGTTAGCATCTGACACGGGGGGGCCCACTTCAATCTGTCTGGCGATCACAGCTCCATCAGTGGGCTCCGCTTCTTGTCAACACCGGCGCTGATCCATTTGTTATGTGCCTCCTAATGGACACCAGGGGCAGGCCTCGACAATAAATTACTGCCCTCCTACCCCCCTCTCCTCCCCCCTCACCCCCTCCCCCCCTTTCTGTCTCACTAGCCTTGCTCTACTTACACAGAGGAAGGTAAATGGAATTCAGGTTGGGGTGGGCGGGGGTGGGGGCAGTTTGGGGCGGCTGGCGACCGTGTCCACTTACCGAAGCGGTGTCCAGAGCAGCGGTAAATCAGGCTTGTTTGGGGGCGATCGGTGCAGAGAGCGGACGGGGAAAAAGCCTAATCTACCTGACAGGAACGATTTGCAGGCCGCTCCTCAGCAGCCCCGCGAACAGGAACAGGAAGTCTGCCATTCACCCCGTCCCAGGAAGCGCCTGGCCGTCGGACGAATGGCGGCTCGGCGGCGCGCTACCTTATCGTTAGCCGTAAAAGGGTAACGACGCCCTTTATAGACCCCCCCCCTAGCCCCCGCTGCAGTTCCAGCATCTGTCAGGAGTTTAACGATAATATATCACTGCCCTCCTAACCGCCAGTACAGAGGGAGGTACAGCGTTAAGAGAAATCCATCCGTCCATCCATCCATCCATTATCTGCACCTAATTATCCTGGGCAGGGTCGCGGGGGGTGATGGAGCCTATCCCAGCATGCATTGGGCGAGAGGCAGAAATACACCCTGGACAGGCCTCCCAGTCTATCGCAGGGCACACACACCATTCACTCACACACTCATACCCATGGGCAATTTAGAGTCTCCAGTTAGTCTGCCTGCATGTCTTTGGACTGTGGGAGGAAACCGGGGTACCTGGAGGAAAACCACACAGACACAGGGAGAACATTCAAACACAGTCCTGCCCACTGCACCACTGTGCTGCCCATTAACAGAAATGTGTGTATGTATTCATAAGATGAATGAATCAATTAAAAATAAATGTGCATCAGCATCTTATGAGATGTACATTAATATTAATGTCAAATTTAATTGCTGTGTGGAATTGACAGTGAGGGGCTCATGTGGATGTACATGACATGCAGTATATCTGACTTATTTCAGTCCGTGGCTTCCCTGTGTAAATTACAGGCTGTAGAGCTGCAGCCTGCTCAGGTCGCTGACCCCGCCCCCTGACTCTAGCCCCGCCCCCTCGGACTCCCACTCTATGGCATGTTGACCTCTAGAGCCCCAATGACATCAGGAACAAGCAACGGAGAGAGACTGAAAGGGAGGATGGTGCCTACATGGGCGTTGGCCACACCTGTGATTAGACCTTCCCCGCTGTTTACCCCTGTGAGATGCACCGAAAATGGGACCTGTTGTCGAGGGGGGTGGGGTGGGGGGTGGGGGGCGCTTCCCCTAAGTAGGAGTCAGTGGACTTAAATCCAGGGTGATATTCAATACTATTTTCCTTCGTGAAAAGGTGCTTATCCTAGCTGAGCTGAACTGTGTCAGTTAAAGCATTACCAGTGTGGGGAAAAAAAAAAAAAAGATATAAAACTATGTAAGCCGCCGTAACCGAGGAGGTCGATGCCCGTCGCGCAGATAAATACCGTAATGTAAGTAATCCACAGCAAGCAGATGGTAGGCTGACGCAAACGGTCCCCGCAAGCCGCGGCACGGGCATCTGCGCTCGACCGTCCACCGACACTCTCATTACAGTCCCCGACGACCATATATGGACTGTCCCTAATCTCTCCGCAAAATGGCGTCAGGCGACGGAGGACCGGCTCGCTGCAGTTACCCGGGATCGCAGTGCCGGCTCACAGGGAGACTGTGGCGTGCGGTAGCGTAGCGCTTTCACTTCTGAGGCCCGGGACGTCCCGCCTTTCTCTCCTTTTCGATCTTCGTCCCTTTTTTCCGTTTGACACTGGCAATGGCGTCGCACAAAAATCAACTCCAAAGACTTTTGACTGCGTGAAATTGAGCACGGGGGGCGGGGGGCGATTGAGGGGGAGGGCGTTAAAAACAATAATCGATCCCGGCTTCCACAGATCGTTTGTGGCGGTTCTGAGAATTGTTAGCTGTTGTTTTTATTCTAATGGTCTGCGTTCTCTGCGCGGGACGGGCGTTTTTATTGTTTGTATTTTGCGAACAAATGGCTTTTATTGACGGGATCGCCGATGGAATATTCATATGATGTGCTTGCTGAAGCGTAAGAAATCACCGGAAGAGGTCCAATCACGTTCCCAAGCAGCTGAATGTATTTTATTCATAACACAAATCACACCGATATACGGTACGTGAAGGACACACATACTAAATATTCTACAAAATCAATTATTATGTTCATGTACCGTCTAAAATAAATGCATTAAGTACCTCTTTTGTGTGCATAACTGCCAGCGTTGGTCTGGTTCTGGTTGGTCTGATTAGTATTACATGAATTTATAATATAATTGGAGGCAGTAGGGAAGGTACCTACTGTAAATCTCGCATTTCGTTTCTTACAGCAAAAAGGAGTGTAACCAAGCTGAATAATTGCACTCAATGCAAGTTTGTATTTAATTTAGGCTCAATTACTTTATCCACATTGTGACCTTCGGGGTACCGGGCCAGTTCCTAACCCATTACACTACACTGCCGCCTCCTTTTATTCAACCAAAAATAAACCAAAATGCGGAAGCCACATAGCTCCTTTGTAAGCACTACATAGACATTCATGAACACTTATGCCCATAAGGACTAACAGGCATATGCAGTGCTATGTCACCCCTATGTCATGCCTCAAGTGACGTAACCATGATGCATCACATGACCCACGCCAAATGCCCATTCACTTTGCGGTGGTTGTGAAGCAGTGCCATTCGCTGAGATCATTTCCCAGAATTCCCGCATCAAAAATTTACACTTGGCTCTCATTTGCAATCAAGTTATGATCCTGAAAAACGTATAACTGGGGTGAAGAGGTCACTCTCACAGGCTGAAACTGCTCGGCGATCAAAGCCGCACTGAAAATTGATGTTGAAATGATGTCAGCGAATCTCTGATTTAATGAGGAAGACTCCCCAGTGCGTGATGCTCTGGGATGAAGCCGTGTGCCTCCTTAATTAGATTTCATCGCTGTAGATTAGCTACCCGGGTCACCTGGCTTCTCCATAAAACATACTGTAGAAACACCTGGGATTATGGGAAAACCCCCCCCCCCCCCCCCCCCCCCCCCCCAAGGCTAGGAGAGCATAACTTTCAGGTGAAGACATCTTCTAAGTGCACGTGCCATGATTTTACATTGGAAAACTGTTATGTGCACTACACTTGTGATTTAAATACTTTAACTCATTTAGACGTGCGGTAAAACATGCAGATTACTGACAATTATAAAATACATATAAAATCTGTTATATCCAAAATTCAGAATTAACTTATTCCACATGGGCATTCATTTGGGTTTGTAAAGTGTTTTTTTTTTTGTTGAAAATTTACAAGGAACTGCTGACATATTTTCTAATTTGATCAGAATCTGAAGGGTTAAAAAAAATTTAAATACCGATTCAACCCAGGTCTGGAATGAAGTAACTAAATATTATAATAGATTTGAAGGGAATAGAATAACTTCATTTTTTCCCTGGAGGAATTTAAGTTAATTTATAATTAAATTATATCATTAATTTAACTTTGAATACTATATTAAAATTAATATTTAACCATATTATTAATTTAATTTCAGGAACTTTATAAGTAATACAGAATAAAATGTTCAAAACAGAGTTTGAGTCCATGTCATACTGTTTACTCTGACAAAGTAAAATGTCACTCTGTCAGAGTCGATTTAACACTGGAGATTTCACTCTGTCGTGTGCATGTTTCAGAGAACAGTCAGTGCAGGATTCTGAGGATGCAGGGCTCACTCTCACACCAGAAGGAAATGGCTTTTACTCCATCCCCTCAAGCCTTTTTTAATGACTCTTAGCTCACAAACCCAATAAGACTCTCGTCTCCCTCGTTACAATAATCCTCCACTAATGGGGTTTAACGGCAGACTAAGCTCATGTGTCTCATTTTCTTCTACGCTGAGTCTTTGCTGGAAGGTTGCAGAGCCTGAGTAAAGTTATTTTATTGCAGTCATATCCTTGTTAAGTTCGATGCAGAACATCTTAAGTTGTGTTTTGTGAATCATTCTTTCTAATCAGGATATGAAGCCTCTGGAAGAACACAGTAGAAATGTAAATGCTTAAAAACAGTTTTTTTATTTATTTTAATTTATTTTTTTAAACTGTGGCTTTTTTAAATGAGGTACAGCCATGTATTTGAAATGTGTATGTATTTACTATACGGGTGACCGTAACTACTATGAACGCCACAGCTGAAGTCACTTGACACTGATTGGTAAACAGGGCCTCTGATTGGATCTTTCACCTGTCCGTCACATGCTAACAACCTATTGCATTAGAGTACGGGTTGTGTGTAAAGCCAATGACAAAAACTAGTGTTTTAGATGCTAGCAGCCTAGCCTTTTCAGACAGCCAACTGCCTTCTAACACTTGTAGCCATGTCTTCTGTCTGAAATACCTCTGGTCACTGAACCAGGGTAGCCTTGGCGTCTGTTTATTTAATTACATCAGAGTTTCATACACTGTGGAATGTGTGTGTATGTTCTGCGCACGCCATACTGGTGTGCATTCAGTGCACTGTAATTATAAATGCAGGTGTCCTTGAATTGTTCTTCGCTGGTTGTATTTCATTGGTGTATAACAGCATATTCCATCTCTTGCGTTCAAGGTTGTGTTGAGTCTGAAGCCTGTCCCAGCATGCATTGGGCAAGAGGCAGGATATCCACCCTGGAAAGGTCGCCAATACATCACAGGGTCGCACACACATCACTCACTCACACCTGTGGGCGATTTGAGTCTCCAATTAGCCACAATGTCTTTGGACGGTGAGACATCATTACCTGGTGGAACCCCGCGCAAGGGGAGAACTTGCGAACCCCACACAGGAAGGCCCTCGGCCGGGATTCGAACCCGGGGCCTTCTTGCCGGGAGGCGACAGTGCTGCCCACCGCACCACCGTGCCACTGTAGCAGCATATCGCTTTTCATTTCCCAGACAGGAATAACATCCACTGGTGGTTTTTTTGTTGTTTTTTTTAAAAAAGGTGCGCCTGCCGGAATACGTTAGCACCTGCACACGCACTCTCGCGGGTTTTCTCACAGCTCCCATAATGCATTGCCCATCCGTCACTTCGCCAAGGAGTCAGCACACCGCTGCGAATCTCTCCCCCTTCGCGCCCGATTCCCGGTTATATAAGCATCGTGCAATTTGGGGATTTCCCAGATACGTGGGTGAATTCAGTTTGTGAGTTGAGTACTGGTGCGGCAGTGTGCCAGTGTAATATAACGGGTAAGGAACTGGTAAGGAACAGGTTCGATTCACCGGGACACTGCCGTTGTACCCTTGAGCAAGGTACTTAACCTGCATTGCTTCAGTATATATCCAGCTGTGTAAATGGATGCAATGTAAATGCAGTGTAAAAAGTTCTGTAAGTTTCTCTGGTTTAGAACGTCTGCTAAATGCCTGTAAGGTAATGTAATGCTGCAGAAGGTATGTACCCGAAATAGGGCCATAGGGAAGCAGTAATGTCAAACCCTAAACTGTACTCCAGCAGCACCCCTGAACAGAAGCAGGGGCGCAACCAGAACCTAAAAATACCGAGGTCAAGAGACTCAGCTGGGGTAGAGTGGGTTGGGATGGGGATACAACACTGCATGCACGCACAAGACAGCACATCAGGCCAGTCTACAGTGTGCTTTGACTTCTCTATTGAAAACGCTCCACCCATCTCTCCCACAGTTTCATTCGATCGGTGGAAGGGGGTTGGACGTGGCATAACAGAACCCGCCTCTCCAAATTCGGTGATTCACAGCCGAAACAGAAAGGCAATCAGATTAGGTCATTAGATCCTTGATTTTGACTCTCGGAACGGAGGAAAGAATTATGATGCTTCTCCGACAGCAACGTGGCATTTAAAATGTGCATTTACAGAATTAAGTCACGGCCATGTTTGTTTTTACTCAATTATGGCGATGATAAAATCATATGCTTGCATTAGCTGTGGCATGGGTCAGGTATTCTGTTAGTCAGATGCATCTGGGCACAGAGTTTGCATCATTTTCATAAATTGTGTGTGTGCGCGCGTGTGTGTGTGTGCGCGTGTGTGTGTGTGTGTGTGTGTGCGCGTGTGTGTGTGTGTGTGTGTGTGTGTGCGCGTGTGTGTGTGTGTGCGTGTGTGTGTGTGCATGTGTGCGTGTGTGTGCGTGTGTGTGTGCGTGTGTGTGTGCGCGTGTGTGTGTGTGTGTGCGTGTGTGTGTGTGCATGTGTGCGTGTGTGTGCGTGTGTGTGTGTGTGTGTATAAAAGGGGTCTGAATAAATCAGGGAAGGGGGGGGGGTGCTTATTTTGGAAGGAGGAGCACAAATAAGTGGAAATTAAGGTGGTACACTATTAAAACAGGCCAGCTTCAATAGGACAAAACTGACAGGAACCATCCAATGTCTTTAAAGAATATGTGTTCCTGAATTGTTGCTTACCTGGAGGGCACTAATGCTTCAGCATATCTGGGAAAAAAATACGAAAAATGCACACCTTTATTCATTTAAAATGTAATATTGTCGCAGTTTATTATTTTTTCAGTGCAGCTCATAAATGAAACGAGACGTAGCATGGCCGGGTTTATTTCTAGTTTCTCATTTGATTTTACTGCGATTAATTGGCTTCAAAAAATCAAGGGCAGTGTTTGCAAACATCGTGGACGCGCAGAGGAGATCTCTGAGGTGGTGTTTGTACGCCGATTGATTTTGTCCTCTCTGTGAATACATTTCATCATGGTATTAACCTGCGACAGCTACTAAACGAACAAAACCGCACGGAAAAATGTATCTTTTAAAATCTTTTCACCTCTATCAAATTTTTAAGAGCTTAAAATGTATCGCCTCCTGCTCTTGACCAGAGCAGATGTAATCTAGGGTGTTGGTCTTGTGATGTGATGGAAGAGGGGGATTTCAGAAGGTAATCTGTAATTCATCGTGGTTTCCTTCAGCTTGCTTGAAGAGAAAAAAAGTGTCGCCTCAATCCCTTTCACAAACACGTTTTTTTTTTCCTGTTCCTTTTATCGATCTCTCTGTTGTGTGGACAAGCTTGCTTGTCTCTTCCTTGTTCCTTGTATCTAAGGCATCTGTCAGGTACTGCAAATTGCTCCTTTTTTTCCACCAAAAAAGCTTAGAAAGCGGAGGAGATAAAAATAGCTGTATGGTGAGATGTCAGGAAGTAATGTGTTTTCACTCCGTGGAGTTTCCCAGCTTTTTTTTCTCCCCTTTAAAAAAAGAAGAAGAGAAAATAAAACAGTACCATGCTGCGGTTCCTATTGCTATTCCTCCCCACATCAGTGAAGAGTGACTTGCAGCTGCAGTGAATACATTTCAGTCAGGACCACTGTCGTGAAAAAGTTATTATTATTATTATTATCAATCATAAGAGGCAATACAGTTAGGATAAACAGTATGGCTCTGTTCCAAAGGCCATCTTGCTCATTCATGCAAACAGTAGGCAACATTTAGAACAGTAGATCTAAATACCATTGCAAATGCTAGAGAAGATGTAGGAATCCAAAGTCCAGGTGTCACTGGACACATTTTTGTCATCGTGAACAGGTGCTGGCATTTCATTCTGTCACAAATAACATTAAGCATAGTGTCAATTATATATTTTATTTGAATTGCACAAAGTACATAATGGAACATCATCGGAAACAAGCTTCCGGTGAGTAAAAAAAAAAAACCCAACAAATATTAAAGCACTTCCTGGAGCTGCAGACTATTCAGATTTCCGGTCGTTAGTAAGAAGCACTCTACACATTAACCGTGATCAACCACCTGTCAATCGAACCTTAATGTACGTAAGTGGTGGACTGGATCTCCTGTAATTTCCTACTGAGAGTGATAAGGTTTTTATAATTTTTATTTTTTTAATTTTTTTTTAGTATCGCTTGCCTTAACAGAATAGTTTCTCCTCCGTGAACATTTTCACTCTCCGAATGACTGAAGTCGACGGCGCGCTCAACGGAGGAGAAGGCGCTGCGAATTCTCGCGGGACAAAAAAAAAAGGGCGGGAAAATGTGGCGGGAAATAGGGGAAGGCAGCTTTCATAGCTGAGAGGCTAACACATTAAACGCTGTCCCGGCGGACGGACATCCACAGGCCCAGGGATGAGTCCGGGGGAGGGGCCACGCTCACCCAGGCCTGAGATATAGCTGTAATTACATTTTAATTTGTATACTGGAGCCGTTAAACGCACTTCCAGGGAGACGGGCGCGGAGGACGCCGGCTACTTATTTATTACAGGCAGCTAGCGGACGGAGCAGGCCGAGCGTTCTCTCTGGCCACTAATGACCAGCGTAGGGCAACTGCCTCCCCCCGTTCCGCGGATCGATTATCCGTACTTAACACCGCGAATCGTAATGGCCGCTCGCTGCATTATGCTTGTTTTACGCGGACGGCCGTGCATGAATATATTAATGCCGCTGGATTTATTCTGTGTGGTTCTTCTTGGAATACTTTACAAAACAACAGAACGAAAGATCCGGTCCTTTACACACAACGCAATTTAAGACCCATTAGCCCATTCATGGTATTGTATTTCAAAGATCTGTGTGAATGCATCTGTACGCATACCATTATTTGTTTTGGATGAATTAGAGATGACTGCAATAATCTGAAGAGAGTAACGGCATATGTTGCCTTTTTATTTTAACCGTAAATTCCCACCACGCAGTTGGCTTTGATTGTCAAAGTTGTGGTGCAAATGCATCTCCTTTTCATCCTGTCAATCAACCTAATGTTCTTGCCAGGAAATAAGACATACAAAAGGGAAATGACAATTCATCACCTACAGTATGGCGGCCAGAAATATAGCAACAGTTGCTACGACGGAATTGAGAAGGTTTGAGAAGGGCTTGTAAATGGATTTTTAAGTGTCAACGGTTATGTTAGCTTCACAGCCATTGTGGCCATTGTTTTAGGAATGACAGTCGAAAAAGATTATCCCTCGCTATTAGCCAACAGTAGACAAGCTGAGTGCCTCAGTTTACATAAAACAATCGCTCATGTTTTTTTGTGTGTGTGTGCCTCTCAGTGGAATTTTAATAATGCAGCAAAGCTTCAGTCCGGTTGATTAGAATGCAAACACCCAGTGCCAGTAGCATAATGCAAACTTTGTCTGCTTTTTGTTTTGAATCAGTAAACACTTATACTGTTGTTGAGCCACATTTACGGTAAATACAAGCAGCTCTTTGGGACGTGATGGCGAGAAACGTAGAGCCGTGCCTGCTCCTGACATTTCTTAAGCGGTCTGAGTACGTGCGGGAGAGGGGGGGACGACCGGAGACTGCCGTTCTCTGAAAAATCGGTTTTGTCATCTTGACATTTTGTTTTATGCGGAGCGTAAGACCGCGGAGCCGGACAGGAGCCGTCTGTGCCAGAACGGAACAAACGCTCAATTCCTTTCATCCGTCGACCTTATGCAAAGTGTACAGGGTGGAAGCAAATCCTTCACTTTGACCTCCATTTTAAAAGGCGCCCTGACAGAGAAAGAAGTGGTATTGCATGTTTAACAGGCGTGCTTTGTGAATTTCACTTTGATTTCTTTGGAGAGGTTAAAGGAGGCAGCGCTACAATCACATTTTCAGCCCGCTTACAGTCCAGGACCGCCGGCCTCTTCGCAGTTCGGTGAGGCGTTCCCGCCTCTGGCTGAGCAATATTCATCCGACACGTGAGCCAACGCACAGGGCATAATTGAATAACGTCTTCATTCATTATTAAATATAAATATGCCTGACGTGCAAAATTCATACGAGCTGCTGCATGTGGGAACTACAATAAACAAAGATTTGGAGGGGTCTTTTTATGGTGACATCTCCTTTTGGGTTCCTTCCCTGAACTTTGTGAGAGTTGAACGCAAAACATTGTGATCTACAGGTCACGTTCAAACATTTGTTGAAAGGTTCTGTTCGTGTTTGTCCAGTGTATCTGACTGTATGTCACAAGGTCTGTTTGTGTTTGAGTTAGTGTATATGTACAGTATGTGACTGTGTGTCAGAAGAGCTGTTTGAGGTTGTGTACTGTATGCATCTGACTGTGTGTCGGAAGGGCTGTCTGTGTCTGTGTCTGTGTCTGTACCTGACTGTGTGTGCTGGACGGTGTGTTCGTATGTGTGCGTGCATCCGTGTGCGGTTGCGTGTTTGCATCACTGAAAGGGGAAAACGCAGTGTCGTGCACACAGAGAGAGAGCGATAAAGAGAGAGAGAGAGAGAGCGTGAGAGAGAGAGAGAGAGAGAGAGGGAGAGAGCACATTTCGTCCTGAAGGTGGATTTCGCCCCGCTGCATGGCTACTTAATCAGGCGGTCTGTGTGAATCGCAGTGTGAAAGAGCTTCTCTCTCTCTCTCTCTCTCTCTCTCTCTCTCTCTCTCTCTCTCTCTCTCTCTCTCTCGCTCTCTCTCTCTCTCTCTGTCCTTTTTCTGGGGGGTGGGTGGGGGAGGGGGGGGGGGGTGTAGCAGGTGAAGAGCTTTGGGGGGGTGGGGGGGGGTCACAGGCTGCTCCTACAATCTGCTGACGTGTGTGCATGCCCGCAGGTACGGGGTTACGCGGCGAAGTGGAATATTGCATGATGGGAAACGGCGTTATTATCGCACACAGTACCCTGACACACGCGTTACACGCGCCGTGTTTTTACACACATACATTATTCCCGTCCTTTCTTATTAATGTGCTGTCAAACCTGGGAAGGATCTTGATATCGACCATACAATGTCAGCAGTGTATTGTATAGTATATATGGTAAATGGTAAATGGACTGCATTTATATAGCGCCTTTATCCAAAGCGCTTTACAATTGATGCCTCTCATTCGCCAGAGCAGTTGGGGGTTAGGTGTCTTGCTCAAGGACACTTCAACATGCCCAGGGCGGGGTTTGAACCGGCAACCCTCCGACTGCCAGACAATCGGTCTTACCTCCTGAGCTATGTCGCCCCTATATATAAAACAAAGGGATATCAGCCAGGTACTTCAAGTTCAAGTTTTCGTTCGATTGAACATTTCGTTTAAACAAAACTAAGCAAACAAAAACCTGACAGTCTGTCTGACTTCTGAATAAACAGAAAAATATAAAAGTCGCGTTTGAGTCAGGAAAGAAAACAGGGACTTTGATCTACGCTAATGAGCATGACTGATGAAATTGTTGTCACCAGTCATGCAACAGGGGCCTCTGTTTGAGCTTCAGAGCATCAGTGCCACAGTTTCTGAGTAGCTCATAAATATTTGGCTAAAAGAATGCTCCAGGATTCCCATTATTTTTTACGTGGTACTGAACACGAGTTGTGAATAGCATATTTCCACAATAAAGTTTCACCGTTGTTTCTCCAGCTGTTTATTTTATTTGCACCATCTTTCAGCTCCTCCAGGGAACATCGTGTTTGTTTTGCCTCGGGTTGACCTGAGATGCCAACTCCGTGGTTACATCAGAACTTGTAAACTGTAAACAGTACGTGCATATGTTCACGAAAACATATTTATGAACACTCGCTCCTATCTATAGCTGACAGGGGCTGTAATATCAAAGAAGAGCCCTACGTCTAATTCCTGCATAATTGTACGCTTCAGCGTATTTCTGAGCTCAGCTGTGATGCAACAGCTGGGGAGGAAAACAAATGCAATAAAATATGCTCCAAGGTAATTCAAGATCTAATTTTAGTATGCTACTGAAAACAACATGCAATCATACGAAAGATGGCAGAAATCGATGTTTCCTTGAATTTCTGTTTATATTTACTTTTATTTAATTAACCAGGCAGGTCAACTGAGCACTCAATTCTATTTCAGCATGATAGGCTGGGCGGGCAATTTGAGGGATTGTGTTAGCCAATCAGGTGAAGAGGATGTGTACGTGACCAGATATACTAGACAACTAGTTTTGAGTGAATTTAACTGGGACACCAGTGTAAGCACCCCTTGTTGTGTATTGAAATCACACAGCAAATAGATGGCCACATGTTCATTGATGGTCACATGACTGAATGATCAGATCGTGCACTCAGGGTTATTGGTTGCCTTTGAATTGGTGACCTCTGATTGGTTCAGAGGTTACCCCCGATACTGCTGACAAGCTGAGAGCATGGCAGACAAGAATGGATGTTCGCAAGCGACCGTACT
>NC_049202.1:3945091-3998400 GCF_013347855.1 Anguilla anguilla
TAACTTCATGTGCATGTATGTGCATCTGTATGTGTGTGTGTGTGTGTGTGTGTGTATGTGTGCATCTGTCTGTATGTGTGTGTCTGTATGTCCGTGTGTGTGTGTGTGTGTGTATGTGTGCATCTGTCTGTATGTCCGTGTGTGTGTGTTTGTGTGTGTGTGTGTGCATGTGTGTGTGTGTCTGTCTGTGTATGTGTATGTGTGTGTGTTTGTGTGAGTCTGTGCGTGTTTCTTATATTCCCTCTCATATTTCACAAATATAGATGACAGCACATCTGAAGCGTTTTGTCGCGGCTGTAAAATGCTCAGTGGCTTTAATGGATATAGCTAGTGATAATACACTTTATTGTTTGAGCAGTGAGATTTTATATCTACACAGACCCACACCATGTGTATACACACACACACACATTTACACACCCACACCATGTGTATATGCACATACCCACACACACACAGACAGAAGCACATACACATACAGGCCCACACACACACACACACTCTCACACTCAGGCACAGACACACACACATCCATACACACACACACGTGCACACACTACAGGATCCCCTCTCATTCGTTGGGTTGATCTGTATCACCGTGGTGATGGTGAAGGCCTAGGGCCCTTTCCAGCTACCACTCCCAGGTCATGTCTCTGAGGGTGGGGTGGGGGGGTGGGGGGGGGGGGCGGTGTAGCAGGCCTGGAGGCCGAGGGGAAAGAGAGAGAGAGAGATGTAACATTTCTTGGCGAGCTGTTGTGTTCACCCCAGAACAGGTCAGGGGAAATCTTCCCGTGGACATGACAGGTCCTGCCATGTTGTGGGCTTCTTCTTCCTCCTCCTCCTCCTCCTCCTCCTCCTCTCATTAACAGCCCACAGCTTTCTCCCCATAACCCAAATGCAGCCGTACCCCACAACTGCACACCCCATGCGCAGACCTCTGGGACTCCCAGTCAAATAGACGTTACTTTGAAAACAAACCGCATTTCAATGGGTTTTTAGCAGGAGTTTCTTTCCTCTCATCTTATTGGTTGATCAGCCAATTGTAGCCTGACGACCCCCAGGTGTTGTCTCCAGGGAACGTAGTTCTAAAAGACCGTTCTGTTCATATCGACTCTTGGGCGGTTGGCATCATTTTTTGAGGAGAATTTACATATTTGCCCGAGGAGATGCATGAATTTGGAGGCGAAAGATCTACGGCTATGACACGTAAACGCTGTGCACATGCAGCGCTGTCTGAATGCACTGTGTCAGTGTGCAGCAGTCAGTGAGTGATGCCAGAAACGGATGAACACCTACGAGCAGACGCGCGAAGGTCAACGCGTCATTGGCTGACGTTACCGCGAGCGCTACGTAGCGGCCAATCAAAAGGAGAGATGAATCCAACAGGATGGGAAAAAATTTTAAAAAGTACAAAACCACCAAAGTAACGACGATGAAGTGTCACGATATCGAGAGCAAGAGTGAGGTTCTGGACCAAAAGGAACCTAGTCTTTGTGTTTCGAGCAACAGAAGAAAGCAGAATTCTTTCCAGGAAAAATACAATCCAATAAGCTGTATGCGCCCGGTCCCTCATTGTGTCTAATCCGTCACCCTCTGTCCCAGGTCAGAGCAGCTCAAGGATTTGGGCAGAATTGATCGCGGCCCTGGAGGTGGGGGCAGGGTGGGGGTGGGGTGGGGGGGGGGGATTGGGTGGTGGAAGCAAACCGATTTTTCCAACTGATTTTTCCAAGTTTAATCTTACTAAATCTTACTAAACAGCGTGTCAGTTTGGCTAAAACATCAGCTACATAAAAAAAAGCTTCCTTAGCCCTTCAAGGCGAAAGATCACAAATATGCGATTAGAATTCTTATGTAATAATCACTACTGGTTAAAAAAAAAAAGCAATGGCGTTCTAGAACACTGACAAGAAACCCGCTCTTCAAAGGGTTAAAGATGACCCCCCCCACCCCACCCACTACCCTAACCCCACTTCCTTCTGGGTAATTTAATTGATTTAGCTGCTTGTTTTGACGCTGACATTTGTTTTAGACATTAAGCACATCTTAGTGCCGTCTCCTTTCCTACAGCTCTTAATAAGGCGCCAACCGATGACTGTGTTGAGAGCTCACGGCTGATTGGCCGGCGCTGCCCTTCTAAATGTCAGAGGTCAAACCTGTGGGATGTAAGGCCTCGCTGATCTGGGCCGGAGACTCGGTGTGTGTGTGTGTGTGTGTGTGTGTGTGCGTCAGGAGTCTCTGAAATTATCTCAGTCCTGCAGCACAGTTAATCAGCCAAAAGAAATGTGTGTCTTTCAAGAACACATCACTGAACTTTCCTTGACCCAAGGCTGGCATTTGTCTAATGAAGTTTCAGAGTATAAATTTCAGCATTTAAGCTTGGGGGGGGGGGGAGGGGGGAGCACACCAAGTAAACCATTAAAACCATCATTACCACAACCCCCCCCCCCCCCCCATACCATCTTTGTCTCATTCCCCATGGATGCGTATCACAAATTAGGAGGAAGACATATTAACACAATAATCCAGCAGTTGCTGTTATAAACAAAATTATTATAAGGCTATTGCCGGTAAGATATAAAATCCCATAAAATGACCATTTTGTTAATGCAGTAACATTAGACCGCCGGTCTTTTTCCCAGAGGCTATTTTTATGCATTAGAGGCGGGGGGGGGGCGGGTGGTTGGGGGGGGGGGGGGGGGGGGCAAATCAATGCAGAATGGTAAATGAAGGGTCAGACAGCAAGGCTCCTGATGTAGACTATTCCAGTGCCGTCAACGACACACAGGGAGATGCACGGAAAACTAGTTCTCACGCAGGCAGTGCCCTGACTCCAACGCTCAGCGCCATGGAAACGCCACATCTGCCTTCCCATTGGGGGACGATGACATCACCTGTTACGGCCGCCGGTTCCTCCTTTTTATCCTGCCGGCTGCGAAAACCGTTATTGGTTTTGTTTATCTTTGCCAGGCGAAGTTCCAAAAACCATGGCAACGAGAGATTGACACAATCTCCCTGCTCCATTCGTTTTCTGAAAGGTAACTCCGATACAAAGAGGCAGTCATAGAGCGTGGGGATTAAAAAAAGATAAATGTGACGATTAAAAAAAAAAAATCAATTAAGAACCACTGGCAAATAAAATATCAAGTGAAAGAATATTGACAGCTTCATTTCTGTTCATCTGAAAAATTGAGCTATTTTCAAATCTGCTTCTCATAGATATACTGGTGCACTCTAAACACTCAATTAATTTGAGAAAAATCATAAAATAATTACAACCTGAGTAATCCTGTCAAAGTGCACTTATTATCCTCGCTTACAAACAGGACTTATCTGTAGCTTACCAAACAGCGTGGAAAAAGCATCCATCCAAGGAAATGGGGATTTTTTTCTTTTTAAAAAGCGTGGATTTGAAATTACAACGAACATTTCTGAAAACCATAATAATCCTGACACTCATACTTTAATTAGGCTTAAAAGAGCATCACATCTCTCTCCCTCTATCTGTCTCTCTCTCTCTCTTGCTCTCTCTCTCTTCCTATTTCTCTCTCTCTCTCTGTCTCTCTCTTCCTATTTCTCTCTCCCTCTCTCCCCCTCTCTCTTGCTCTCTCTGTCTCTCTCTCTCTCTTGCTCAGACAGGTACACACTCTCTCTCCCCGTGTGAGTTGACGGCAGAGCAGAGGGGGAGGGTGGCATCAGGGGGCAGACAGAGGCAGAGTCAGAGACAGAGACAGGCACAGGCCGGCGTGCCGGTTCTCAGGCCAGACTGGTTAGCCTAGCGCTCAATAAATTACACGGCGAATCTATAGGACTAACAGGCACCAATTAGCGGTCGTTCGCGAGGCTACAGAGAGATAAGCAGCTCTCTAAAGTTCTGCTCTGCTGTTTTTGGCCTTCGGTGAGTCATTAGGCCTGGTGTGCAGCCGCGGTGTCCGAGGGACAAGAGCCAGAGCCGCCATGTGACCGTCACCGCCAAGCGGTAATCAGCAGCTCGACTAGAAATGGTGGGGGGGGAGAATTCGGTATCCGAATCTGCTTTAAATTAAAGCTTAATGGAGCCAAACTGCCTTCATCGGAACCTTTACTCTTAAAATGTCAGCACAGGTGTACAGGTTAATTAGAGGTGATTATTCGCTCTATTTTCAGCATGGCTGCTAAAAGAAAACTTAACTCCAGAGTACAAATACAAAAAGGAATATCCAAGAGCGCCTTTCAGGAAATTGATGTTGTGAAAAAAAATATTATGAAATTATCGCCACAGCAGGCTATGCACAAAAATATTCCACATTAGTAGTAGCGACCTGTAGTTGGGCTTAATATGGTTGTATTAGCCTTTTATGCGTGGTTTTAATATATTTATTAATTTCAGTCTGTCTGTGTTTACTGTATTTATTAGGTCTGTTCTGGCTCTCCACGTTGGTGGCCGTGTAGCACAACAATGGAAGGACTGGGCTTTAGCAACTGCAAGGCTGCAGGTTTGATTTTTCCAGAAAGGGGGACTGACATCTTATCCTCGAGCAGAGCACTTAACCTGAAGTGCTTCAGTAAAACATCCAGCGGCGCAGAAAAGAGGAAGATCGCACCTAGAGAATGTCAGCTGCGCAAGCCGCTCTGGAAGAAAGCGTCCGCTAAGCGCAGGGACCGCTCACGCCCTCGCTGAACTCCAGGGGCCGCTCACGCCCTCGCTGAACTCCAGGGGAAAGCGATGCACTTTGAACCCGTCGCCCATCCATTAAGAAAAGCGTCACCTGGGGTAGTGATGTAAGGGGTCGGTATGCGCAAACACTCTTTTATCAGATTTGCCCGTAGGGCACTGAGCCAGATTATATGGGGGGGTGGGGGGGACACTCCTGACCCCACGGTCTCGTGCGGCTCGGACGACCCTTCCGCCTGAACGTGTTAAGTCCTGCCCTTATATCCTGGGGCTAGTGGAGGGCAGGTATTAACGCATGCTGAAGCCGCTAGGAATGTTAGCGTTGCTGGTCACTGATGGACGCTTAGTTCTCTGCTGTTATGGCGAGAATTGTTGGACTGAATGGTTCTGTCATAATGTTATGTTATACTATGCTATGGTATGTTATGTTGTGTTATGTTATGCTATGCTATGTTATGTTATTGTATGTTATGTTATGTTATGCTATGCTATGCTATGTTATGTTATGTTATACTATGCTATGCTATGCTATGTTATGTTATTGTATGCTATGTTATGCTATGCTATGTTATGCTATGCTTTGCTATGCTACAGTATATCCCTAAATAACTGTTCTGTGGTACTTGTGTAAGACTGACTGTGTGTTTGTGCGTGTGTGTGCACATGTGTGTGTGTGTGTGTGTGTGTGTTTCACATGATTCAATACAATCTCTTTCGATGTGCATCAGTTGCAGCAGCTTTACTGGTGTACCACAGAGCGAAAGACGGGATTTTGATTCCTGGGCTTGCCCACGGTGCTTTTGTCTGGTGTTGAAGCAGCCATTTTTATTTTTAGCACCTTGGCAGCGAGACAATCAATTACAATTTCTCTCTGCGGCTTTAAATAGCGACGCAGCGGCGAATCTAATCTCTCATCTACCGTCCCATCTTCTCCCGCGCTCCTCAGGAGTCCCAGGGCGTAACTGGAACAGACAGTCCCTCCCCGCGTGTGTGCGTGTGTGTGAGTGTGTGTGTGTGTGTGTGTGTGTGTGTGTGTGTGTGTGCGCATGTGTGTGTGTGTGTGTGCATGCGTGCGTGTGTGTGCCGGTGTGTGTGTGTGTGTGTGCATGTGCGTGTGTGTGTGTATGTCTGTGTGTGTGTGTGTGTGCATGTGTGTGCGTGCATGTGTGTGTGTGTGTGTGCATGCGTGCGTGTGTGTGCATGTGCGTGTGTGTGTGTTTTGTTTTTTTTTCAAGCCCAGAATCAAGCAGCCAGGCCTCTGTTACTCTCCGTGGCTAAAGCCGCCATTTTTACGGAGTGGACAACAAAAACGCCCAGCTGACTTCAGCGGCGCGCGCTGGACCAATCAAAAAAGATCCTCGGGTTCACCAAAACCGCCATTTGCATGCTTTTTAAATTTTTTTCTGTTCTCCTCTGCGGTTGTTTTTTTAAGAATGAAAACTGCGCCCTTGGAATGACAGGGAGGCTTCTCTTTGATTTTTGCTTCTGAGAATGAAATGGAATCCTCCAGGCAATGACCTTGGAGGACGACCTCAGGCAACAGACCGGCTGCTCGCATTGATTTTTCATTTCGTCAGAGCAATATTTGGGTTCCCGACTCGTATACTGCAGAGCTAAGTCAAGGACAGGGATGAATCCTATTTTACTCGATTGCTGTATCAGTTCATTTTAAAAAAATAAATAAAGAAATAAAAAAGGAAAATGGGTTTGTTTTCCAATGCTTGAGTTTTGCAAAGTAAGCAGACTAGCTTTCTTTTTTTTTTTTTGGTCTCCTTATTTCAACGCGATAAAGTCCTTTGTCTGAAAAGTTCAAGTAAAGTAAAAGTGACATTTCCTCAGATTGTTCCAGGAATCTGGTAACCATGAACAATTTGAATAGGACAACCTAAAATTTCAAGGCAAATGCTCTTAAGTGGACAGCTCTATAAGATAATCTTTTGGGCACAAACCTAAGAAAGTTTATCTTCTCTTTTAACTTTTTCACTTAAGCAGCAGAATCTACACGCACCAAATCCAAGAAATCAAAAATTACCAGCTGGTGAACGCATCTTTCACTGCCAACAGCAAGCAAGCAAAGCCACTGATCACAGGCCAGATGAGCAACAGACAGATCAGCTGCATTGTGATTGGCCTTTAGTTTTAACTTCTGCATCTGATTGGCCAGATTTGAGTGTTGAACTAAAACACTGTGGTGCTGTGCAGACAAAACAGAAACATTTTTTGCAAAACTTTTTATTTGTTTGAATACATAATTAAACTTATCTAAAAAGAAAAAATCTACCAAACCTGAATCAGAATTTCGATCCATTTGAGCATATTGCTGGTGATGTATGTAGCCTACTTGAAATTGCATATGTGGGTATAGATGCATAAGAGCATTGCAATAAGTAAATAAAAAAGTGCAAAGACTCACCAGTGGCTTCAACAAAATTTCAAGTCATATCCTACCAACCTGTCACCATTAAAGCAACTGTGCTGAACGGTTCAGTGTTCGAAGGCTTATGTAGAGATTAAAGGTGTGACGGTCCGGGTAGGGGGGACCCAAACGCAGAGGGGAAAAAAAAAACACAAACTCAAAAGGGAAAATTAACAAAGACTTTACTAACACAAGGTGAACAAACAAGGAACAGACAAGGCCACAATGGGCTAAAACACAAACTCAAAAAATAATCTAATGAAACAGAAAACAGGAACTCAAAAACACAGACAGGGCAGAACACGGGAAGGCAGAGCACAAGGGAAGGTCAAAAACACAAGTCAGGAACAAAATACAGGCAGGTGAAACACAAACTCAAAAAATAATCTAATGAAACAGAACAGGCAGGTACAATGGGTCAGGTAACAAACACAAGGCAGAACACACGCAGGGAACCAGCACCCAAGTCAAGGGAACAGAGAACTTAAATAGACAAGGGGTAACAAGACACAGGTGAACTCAAAAAACAATCAAACCAGAAGGAGGGGATAACAAGACACAGGTGGGAACCATGATGGGATAACGAGACAATTGAAACAATCATACAATTAACAGGAGGGGAGCAGGACACAAAACAGAAGTGCCGCCATCTGGCGGCCCAACAAGGGAAACACAGACAGGAACACAGGACCATGACAGTACCCCCCCCCCAAGGGACGGCTCCTGACGTCCCAGGAGGCCGACCCGGGGAGGGAGTCAACAGAGGGTGGGGCTGGAGACCGGATTCAGGACTGGACAAGACAAGAACAGGACTCAGACAGGAACAGGGACTGGACACAGAACTGGGGCAGGAACAGGACAGGAACGGAACAAGACAAGACTCGGGGCTGGACTGGACAGGAACGGAACAAGACAAGACTCGGGGCTGGACTGGACAGGAACGGAACAAGACAAGACTCGGGGCTGGACTGGACAGGAACGGAACAAGACAAGACTCGGGGCTGGACTGGACAGGAACGGAACAAGACAAGACTCGGGGCTGGAGTGGACAGGAAGGGATCTCGGGGCTGGAGAGGGACTCGGGGCTGGAAACAGGACTCGACAGGAACAGGACTGGACAGGAACCGGACTGGACACAGGACTCAGGGCAGAAACAGGACTGGACAGGAACAGGACGGGACTCAGGACTGGAACGGGACGCAGGACTCGGGACTGGACTCGGATGGGGGAACAGGAGGACGGGGGAAAACAGAACAGGAAAACTTGGGACAAAACTCAGGAACTAGGAAAACAGGGCGACACAGGGAGACTCAGGGCTGGGCAGGAACCGGGCGACACGGGGAGACTCAGGGCTGGGCAGGACCCGGGCGACACGGGGAGACTCAGGGCCCGCACATCGGGCGACTCGGGGGAAACTCAGGGCCCGCACATCGGGCGACTCGGGGGAAACTCAGGGCCCGCACATCGGGCGACACGGGGGAAACTCAGGGCCCGCACATCGGGCGACACGGGGGAAACTCAGGGCCCGCACATCGGGCGACACGGGGGAAACTCAGGGCCCGCACAGCGGGCGACACGGGGGAAACTCAGGGCCCGCACATCGGGCGACACGGGGGAAACTCAGGGCCCGCACATCGGGCGACACGGGGGAAACTCAGGGCCCGCACATCGGGCGACACGGGGGAGACTCAGGGCCCGCACATCGGGCGACACGGGGGAGACTCAGGGCCCGCACATCGGGCGACACGGGGGAGACTCAGGGCCCGCACATCGGGCGACACGGGGGAGACTCAGGGCCCGCACATCGGGCGACACGGGGAAATTCAGGGCTGGCCCGCACTCGGGCGACACGGGGGAAACTCAGGGCCCGCACATCGGGCGACTCGGGGGAAACTCAGGGCCCGCACATCGGGCGACTCGGGGGAAACTCAGGGCCCGCACATCGGGCGACTCGGGGGAAACTCAGGGCCCGCACATCGGGCGACTCGGGGGAAACTCAGGGCCCGCACATCGGGCGACTCGGGGGAAAATCAGGGCCCGTACTCGGGCGACAGGGGGACTCAGGAAACCAGGGGGAACTCAGGAAACCAGGGGGGACTTGGACAGGGGCAAGGCAGACATACAGGACTGGACTGGGGCGAGGTGGACACAGGACAGCAACGAGACGGGGCACGACAACACTGGACTGGGTTGGACAAGACTGAGGGGGAAACAGACTGCCAGATACTGGCACAATCGGGAGACCTACAAGGACAGACACAGGAACAAGCAGGCGGGGAGGCACACGGCGACACCGACGGACACACAAAGGGACAGGCAGACAGGGAAGGCGAGGGGGGAACCCAACAACTGACATAGGGACTGACACACAGGCAAACAAGACAAAACACACGCGGACTGGCACACAGACAGACAGGCAGACAGGCGGGCAAACACGTTGGCCGATGGGCTGACGGCCTGGGGGGCAGACAAACAGGCCAACAAACTGGCTGACACACATACGGGTAGACTAACAGACAAACAGGCGGGCAGACAATTAGACAGGGGGGCCGGGGAACACACGGACACACGGTTGGGAGGACAGACACCAAAGGGAGAATGGACACCAGGGGGAGCGACGAGACCGGGGGAGGGACGACCACTGGGGGGAGCGACGAGACCGGGGGAGGGACGACCACTGGGGGGAGCACGGACACCGGGGGAGTGACGACCACTCGGGGGAGCGACGACACCAGGGGAAGGACGAACCCTGGAGGACGGGGGAACACTAGAGGGAAAACGGACACTGGGGGGCGTGAGAACACTAGGGGAAGCACGAACACCAAGGGGAGCAAGAACGCCAGGGGAAGCACGAACGCCAGGGGGAGCACGAACGCCAGGGGGAGCACGAACGCCAGGGGGAGCATGAACGCCAGGGGGCAAGGCAGGTGGCTTAGCCTGCGGGGCGGCCAGAGCAGTCTGCGGCGGCCCCTGCGGGACAACAGATGGGACCGTTGTCCTCTCCGGGGCTCTGGATGGCTCCGGAGGCCCCCCCGGGACTCGAGGTGGCTGCGGAGGCCCCCCTGGGGCTTGAGGCGGCTCCGGAGGCCCCCCCGGGGCTCGAGGCACAAGTAAAGCCCGAAACTTGGGTGTAGCAGGCGGCCTCCGCGGAAGGGTCAGAGCAGGCGGGACCTCCGGGGCTGGAGGCGGCTCTGGGGGCCTCTCCGGGGCTCGAGGCGGCTCTGGGAGCCTCTCCGGGGCTCGAGGCGGATCTGGGAGCCTCTCCGGGGCTCGAGGCGGATCTGGGAGCCTCTCCGGGGCTCCAGGTTGCTCTGGGGGCCCCTCCGGGACTTGAGGCAGAGCAGGCCGTGAAGGCCGCTCCGGGACTTGAGGCAGAGCAGGCCGCGAAGGCCGCTCCGGGACTTGAGGCAGAGCAGGCCGCGAAGGCCGCTCCGGGACTTGAGGCAGAGCAGGCCGCGAAGGCCGCTCCGGGACTTGAGGCAGAGCAGGCCGCGAAGGCCGCTCCGGGACTTGAGGCAGAGCAGGCCGCGAAGGCCGCTCCGGGACTTGAGGCAGAGCAGGCCGTGAAGGCCGCTCCGGGACTTGAGGCAGAGCAGGCCGTGAAGGCCGCTCCGGGACTTGAGGCAGAGCAGGCCGTGAAGGCCGCTCCGGGACTTGAGGCAGAGCAGGCCGTGAAGGCCGCTCCGGGACTTGAGGCAGAGCAGGCCGTGAAGGCCGCTCCGGGACTTGAGGCAGAGCAGGCCGTGAAGGCCGCTCCGGGACTTGAGGCAGAGCAGGCCGTGAAGGCCCTTCCTGGACTTGGGGTGGAGCAGGCCGAGGGCCCTGCCGACTGGGCTGGGCAGGGGACAGGAACACAGACCACAGCCGTAGGGAACCAGGCTGGGCAGCTGGACGGGACCGGCGGGACCGGCGGGACCCCCGCGGGCCGGACCCTGGAAAGATCGCCAGTCGAGTCCCTTCGAATGACGCAGGGCCGGGAACCGCTGGCTGGGCAGCTGGAGGTCTGGCCGACCGGGAGGCAGCCCGACCACGGCGCCTCCGTGACCGCCCACCCCGGGCACTGGGAAGCTCAAGGGCGAGGGACTCCCAGTCGCTGGGTGGCGAGTCCTCCGGGTCACTCCACCACCCCGGTGGCATGATAAACAAACACAAACAAAAAAAAAAAAAAAAAAAAAAAAAAAAAAAAAAAAAAAAAAAAAAAAAAAAAAAAAAAAAAAAAAAAAAAAAAAAAAAAAAAAAAACACCTCTGCTGGGTCCCACACTGGCTGGTTCCTTCTGTGACGGGTCCGGGTAGGGGGGACCCAAACGCAGAGGGAAAAAAAAAAAACACAAACTCAAAAGGGAAAATTAACAAAGACTTTACTAACACAAGGTGAACAAACAAGGAACAGACAAGGCCACAATGGGCTAAAACACAAACTCAAAAAATAATCTAATGAAACAGAAAACAGGAACTCAAAAACACAGACAGGGCAGAACACGGGAAGGCAGAGCACAAGGGAAGGTCAAAAACACAAGTCAGGAACAAAATACAGGCAGGTGAAACACAAACTCAAAAAATAATCTAATGAAACAGAACAGGCAGGTACAATGGGTCAGGTAACAAACACAAGGCAGAACACACGCAGGGAACCAGCACCCAAGTCAAGGGAACAGAGAACTTAAATAGACAAGGGGTAACAAGACACAGGTGAACTCAAAAAACAATCAAACCAGAAGGAGGGGATAACAAGACACAGGTGGGAACCATGATGGGATAACGAGACAATTGAAACAATCATACAATTAACAGGAGGGGAGCAGGACACAAAACAGAAGTGCCGCCATCTGGCGGCCCAACAAGGGAAACACAGACAGGAACACAGGACCATGACAAAAGGAGGGAAAAAACCAGCATCTGTTACCATATTAGACAGGGGGACCTAGCGGTTCCATATCAAAACATGAAGGGAATTGGTTATTAGTCACCTGTGAAACCCAAAGGAACAGTAAAGACCAGCATATTGAATTTTAATGTAGATTTTGAGCAAAAGTGTAGTTTGGCTTAAATGGTGCTGTCTGTTCTCAGAGGTTGTAAAAGTAACTCCCGTGAAACAAATTAAATCTGATGATTACAGTTCTGCAGTACAACAGTACTAGTTTTCACCATATATCATTGACTCCTGGGTGAATTATATTCCAAAACATCAAACATGTGTTGTAGGATTAATTCATAAATGTAACAAATGATAATTTAACATTCTTGTCATTTTAAAGTCAAGAAATGTTCAATCAACAATGGAGAAAGTGATTTACCCAAGTAGGACATGTTCCTGGCTCAACATCCCTTCTTGTTCCTGGAACAACATTCCTATTAACCAATCATTTTCAATCAACAACCAATCAACATGGTGATGATGATGGACCTGGATTAACATTAACAAATCAATCCGGGACAAATGATGTGATAATTACCCTGGACTGACATTAACAAATCTATCCAGGACCAATGTGGTGGTGATGGTCCTGGATCAACAAATCCATTAAGGATCAATATGGCAATGACTGTCTGTCGCAACGTTATCAAATCTATCCAGGATCAACATGGTGATCATGGCCCTGGAAAGCAGGGAGTTTTGGAGAATTTTTATATGGCTCTGGAGATGGTTGTTTGGCACACATTGATGACATCAGAGGGCAATGATTGGCTCTTAGGAACGTTGTTCCAGGAACAACAGCAGTGACGTTGATGCAGGAGCATGTCCTACTTGTGCAAATCACGTTGCGCTTCAACAACTGTCGTACCACGATTGTTCACTCGTTCTTCTTTCGTGCTCCCCGATCAAAGGATGACATGAATATGTTGCATCGATAGTGATGCTTTGTTTGTGTGACACATGCACTCGAAATTACTAACAGCCTCTATTTCTCTCTGTAATTAACTGTATATGCAATTATGGAAACTTTCCAAGCTGTTCCACAGCTCAGGTGTGACATCACGCGTCGTAAAAATGAATTTAGGAGTCTGAATTAATGACTGTGGACACTGGCTGACTTTAACAGTATTTGTCATTGTAATTACCATCGCTTGTTCCTATTAAGGCGGTTGTCATGTGCAGTAATTGAGGTATAAAGGCTCTGTGTTTAACATTGACAAATGCCATTTGGTACAATTATGGGCCTCTCTGTTCCTCAGTTAAGCAGCCAGAGACAAGCTCTCGTACTTAGAGACCTTACCAATACGCCAGGGGAAGAAACTCCCGTTATATTTGATTTTTAACATGTAGCGGACACTCTTATGCAGTGCAGTTTGCACAAATTACTTTATTTAATAATGTACAGTCTATTTATAGAGCTGGATATTCACTGAAGCAGCTGAGATCAAGTGCCTTCAGACTAGGTACAATAGCTGTGCCCCGGCTGGGAATCAAACCTGCAACCACTGAAATACAAAGCCAGTCATCTGTCCACTCTACCATGCTACTGCCCGTGTTTGAATGTCCCTGTGCAGAACAGCTGTGTGCACAGAGCCGTCCCTCTTACTAGGCAGATCGAGCACTGCACCTAGGCCCCGCCTTCTCAGCCAGGGCCCCGCCTTCTCGCCCAGGGCCCCACCTTCTTGTCCAGGGCCCCGCCTTCTCGCCCAGGGCCCCGCCTTCTCGCCCAGGGCCCCGCCTTCCTTTGACAGATCGATTTAAAAAAAAATAATCAGAATGTTTTGGAGCCCCCCCCCCCCCCCAAAGTCTAAGGATTCAATGGACTGCAGTGTGTTCTACTTCCAAAAGACCCCTAACCCTGACCCCTAACCCTAACCCTAACCCCAACCCCAACCCCAACCCTAACACCCAACACCCTGGTGGCAACCTGAAACAAGCAATGTGCACCAATACCCACAAGCATGGATATACTCTATGACTCAATAAGAAGTATAAATATTGCCCAGAAAACAGGGAGGTGCGGAACATCGGCGAGCCAAACAAACATATTTGATTTCCGAAGCTCTTGCATATGCATGAGCTGCTCGATCGATGGGGCAGCTTCTGCCAAGGCCTGGTCTCAACTCTCCACTATGCTGCATTTACTGAAAGAGCAAAGTGAGCTTATGTGAGTGAAAAGTGTGTGTGTGTGTGTGTGTGTGTTTGGGTGTGTATGTGTGTGAGCATGTGTGTGACTGTGTGTGTGTGTGTGTGTTTGTGTGAGAACCACCTAAATAGTTTCTATTTTTCCTCAGATTAATAAAACGATGCATCTGTGTGTCTGTCTTCCCATCTCGTTCCCCCAAAAAGGGGACCGGGACAACCTCTTAAGCACTGTGATTTACAGAGCACGACATCCCATGGCCCGTACGTCTGGGTTGCTGATGATGATGATGATGATGATGATGATGAAACACTCGCGGCAGGCGCGAGTCGCCATGCCCATGGTGGCTCCGGGCTCCGTCTGGGATGGGGGGCTGAAATCAACAGCTGCTTTTTTTTGGCGAAGGCCTTTCGCGTGCGCCGTCCCACACTCCCACACCCACTGGAGCCTCTCTGGGCTGTTATTAATTACACACAGTGAGTGCCGCTTGAATGCTGAGCCTACAAAGAGTGCTTCTCTGTTGAGGAATTCCTGACTGGAGATGGGCGATATATCGTGACTGTAATTAGTGAATGTAATGATGGTCGTATGGCGCATTACTTTTCCTTTAGTCTTTCTAATTATACCCGCGGCGTTTGTTAAATAACCAAACTAAATATGCCGTGTGAAATGCTTCTGGAGAAGAAAATGTATTCACTGTTACCTATTGGATGTTGATAAGACAGCCAATCAGCGCCAAGGTCGTACAGCTTCCGTGTGATCATGTGATGTGTCGATTTGTCAATCACATGGAGCTGCGAGGCCTTGCAGCTGATTGGCTGTCATATGGTCCCCTGACGTTAGATCTTCGTATATTCAAAAATGCCTCATTGCCTCCCTGTTTTGATACCGACGGCCATCCTATGGCTGATAGTAAAGACACACATATCACTGATGTGCGTAGCTAAATGCTAAAAACACACATATCACTGATGTGCGTAGCTAAATGCTAAAAACACACATATCACTGATGTGCGTAGCTAAATGATAAAAACACACATATCACTGATGTGCATAGCTAAATGCTAAAACACACATATCACTGATGTGCATAGCTAAATGCTAAAACACACATATCACTGATGTGCATAGCTAAATGCTAAAAACACACATATCACTGATGTGCGTAGCTAAATGCTAAAAACACACATATCACTGATGTGCGTAGCTAAATGCTAAAAACACACATATCACTGATGTGCATAGCTAAATGCTAAAAACACACATATCACTGATGTGCGTAGCTAAATGCTAAAAACACAAAGCCGTGTCAAACACAGCGATGCTGTGTAATCACTCAGCTTATCTCTCTGTGGTAAAAACCACCCAGCGAGACGGCAGGAGGCAGCTGCTCCTTTAACCCAGCAGTGGCTCCACTCCCCTAAGAAGACTGCAGGGCTTTATTATACAGTAGTTTACACACACACACACACACAAATATTCAAACACACACACACACGCACTCAAGCACACTCGCACGTATGCATGCACACAGAGACACACACACGTGCACGCATGCGCACGCACACACACACACAATCATGCACACAGACACACACACACATGCACGCATGCACATGCACACACACACAATCATGCACACAGACACACACACACACACGGGCACACACACAATCACGCACACACACACACATTCTATGAATCAGAATTCATCAAGTCTCTACCGAGGCATTGCAGCAGGAATTGATCTGATGTTTAGAGAAGCAGAATTCTCACAGTGAAGTGCTTGACAGAGGGAGGCACAGTCCAGTCAGAATGATATTTTATTAATCAGGGAATAACTGGGCTGTCTCATTATGCCAAGAGAGGTCAGAACACGAGTCAAAATAAATAAATAAATAAAAACACTCTGTGGCTCTTCTGGGATCACCAATTAAAATCCTCCGCACACTGACTGATGTGTCTTGGCTTCTCCTAAACTCCCTCCATTTATCTAAAAAAGACCATTTTCTTTTTTTCATCTCTAGGCGGTAGAATAATCACCCTGTTTTCCCTCCTGTTCCGGAATTCACCATTCAAGGTCGCAAATGAAACCCCTACCACGCAATATTCTGCGTTCTGTCGACATTGGGAGCGCATCGCTTTTCTTCCACGGCGTGGGGAACTGCAGTATCGGGTGATGACACACTCGTATTTATATTTAAACGCCCCCGATAAGGCCAGTGTAAAAAAAAAAAAAAACAATATGCTGAAGTGTGAATCATTCACAGTAGATGGCCGCAAGATATTTTACCACAGGGAGAAAAAAAGAATGTGAGAGCTGACCAAACGGAGAAAGAAACGCATCAAACTGCAGAAAAAACCGAACCGAGCTTTTTGAATTTGGGAGAACTCGCTGTCAGTTCCCGCAGCATTACAGGACATGGGTGGTGAAAGAGAAAGAACAGTGTCATACCGTCTCTTCTTTTGGCCGCCGCTGATATTGGTTACGCCAAATGGCTTCCCAACTCGTGCTGAAAATGGCGGTCGGCACATCGGTGGATCCTGGTCCAGTTCTGGCCAGCACTCCAAAAAATAGCAGTTAGCAGGACTCGGATCCACTATTTATATTAGTATAATATAATTATATATATATTAGTATATGTTATTTCTGTTAGGGTTGGGGATGGTCAGATGACCGTCCATGAGTCGGATCGCCATCTTCACCCACCCCCCCGCCTGACCCTCGTCCACATTTTCGACCTTCGACCACTCTCCAACCCCCCCACCCCCCAGTTCCCAATCTCCAGCCTCAGCCGTTCTTGTCCGGTCACCCTAGTTCAGTGGTGGGGTGTGTGTGTGTGTGTGTGTGTGTGAATAAGATTCATTGCATTTGCAGTAAAGCGCTTTGTGCAGTAGTTGCAGGAAACTGCGCTATATAAATGCATTTACCATTACCGCCTGCTCTGGGCCCAGATCCCAGTAAAATAAAGATCACAGTAATGCCTCTCCACAGCGTTTCCCGGGCCTCTCCTCTTTGCACCCAGAATGAAACGAAAACGGAGCCAGATTCCATGAACTGGCCGCCCTCAGTGCGCCGACATCCTGTCTGAGCTGGGTCCCACATCCTGTCTGAGCTGGGTCCCACATCCTGTCTGAGCTGGGTCCCACATCCTGTCTGAGCCGGGTCCCACATCCTGTCTGAGCTGGGTCCCACATCCTGTCTGATCTGGGTCCCACATCCTGTCTGAGCTGGGTCCCACATCCTGTCTGAGCTGGGTCCCACATCCTGTCTGAGCTGGGTCCCACATCCTGTCTGAGCTGGGTCCCACAACCTGTCTGAGCTGGGTCCCACATCCTGTCTGAGCTGGGTCCCACATCCTGTCTGAGCCGGGTCCCACATCCTGTCTGAGCTGGGTCCCACATCCTGTCTGAGCTGGGTCCCACATCCTGTCTGAGCTGGGTCCCACATCCTGTCTGAGCTGGGTCCCACAACCTGCCTGAGCTGGGTCCCACATCCTGTCTGAGCTGGGTCCCACAACCTGCCTGAGCCGGGTCCCACATCCTGTCTGAGCCGGGTCCCACATCCTGTCTGAGCCGGGTCCCACATCCTGCCTGAGCTGGGTCCCACATCCTGTCTGAGCTGGGTCCCACATCCTGTCTGAGCCGGGTCCCACATCCTGTCTGAGCTGGGTCCCACATCCTGTCTGAGCTGGGTCCCACAACCTGCCTGAGCTGGGTCCCACATCCTGCCTGAGCTGGGTCCCACATCCTGTCTGAGCTGGGTCCCACATCCTGTCTGAGCTGGGTCCCACATCCTGTCTGAGCTGGGTCCCACATCCTGTCTGAGCCGGGTCCCACATCCTGTCTGAGCTGGGTCCCACATCCTGTCTGAGCTGGGTCCCACATCCTGTCTGAGCTGGGTCCCACATCCTGCCTGAGCGTGGTCATTTGGAGCTTCCTGTAGGTAGCACAGACACAGGGGCGATGAGTCATTTGGCTCGGACACGACTCCTCTCATATTATCGAGACACTGTGATGCATCTTAACTAGCAAAAGTGACCGTTAATATGATAATAATGCATGGAGCTCTTTCCCTTTGGAGCTCTTTCCTTTGAGCTATCACGTTGATCTTTAACAGGGGTCCTTTATCTATATGACAACCAAAGACATTTAAGTGCAAATTGCAATATCAGACAATACACGGTCATTAATGTGACTTTTCCAGTTCCACGTGCTATTAGGGGGGCACTGATAGTACACAATATTTTCAGCACAAACGCTAAAAATAGCATGTAGCGGCAGATCCACAAAGGATCTTCAACAGGAACTCTTTTTTTGCACAAATCTGTTGTATGTGAACACCTACTAGACGGCGAGCCTCAATTTACACTTTGTGTAACGGGCGTGTAGCCGTAAATTAGTGCACGAAGACAGACGAGCGCGTCGCCTCTTATCCAATTTCGTCCTGTCGATAAAGCTGTGCGGCTCCAGGCTTCAGCGACGGCAGTTTGAGGTCCCGGCCTCTTCCCCGCCCCGCCGCGGACGGCTCAAATCTCCCAGAAGGTTCCAGAAGGCTCAGCTCAGGCATTCCGGAACGTCACATTAAAGTCCCCCCCCATAAACGGCTACCGGTCACAGAACAGAACACCTCTGCCATATTGAAATCTCCTAAAATGTTTGGCCGTTTATGTCGCCCCCCCCCCCCTTCACCGCCCCCCACCTCCCCCCACCTCACTCCTGTTCTCACATAACTTCTTCACCCTAAACCACTCTCAACCCCCATGAACCCCCACCCCTCCATCCCCCAACCCCAACCACAGAAAACTGGTGTTGCCGTCTCGACATCTTGCTGAAAGTACCCTTATGTACCGGACATCAATTTCACCACATTGTGTCAAGTCATAAAAATTATATACAGTATATTTCGTATCATACAAGGACAATACAACATCTCAGGCTGTGAAGATACTGGTCCTTTCACGCATCTGTGTGGAGATGTTTCCTCTTCCTGTTAAGTGCAAACCCATCTGATAAGAGCACTCTCTGAACAAATATGTTAAAAACAACACACAAACGTGTCATTTTTTTTAGTTAAAGAATTAAAGAATTGTGTTAATTTCAACGGTTCGTGTTAAAAAAAATTCCGCTTGTATATTTATAACACAAAAGTAGTAACTTTGACACAAAAATCTGTTTGAAATAACACAAAAGGTGTGTTGGATATTAGCGCATCCTTTCTGAAAGCGAGATCTCTACGGGGAAGAAATTCTGCGCAACACGTTAGAAAAAAGTTCGCCTCATTTCCCCTCCGCTAAGTTTGTTAGCGTTTGCAGCAGCTGTGTCATCCCCCATGCATTCATTTACACAATAAGTATTAATGGTGCCCACCGAAAAAATCTCTCCACCCATAATTTTTGCTGATTACACGTCTACATTTTATGTGCCAAAAAAGCTTGAGCTGTTCAGAAATAAAATTCCACAGAAGAACTCTGCTATGATTATTACTATTATAATTAGGAGTCTTAAATTTTTTTTTTATGACGGAGTTGTCTAAAGCAAAATATTTTGGTTTGAAAAATCCCTCTGGAAAATCTTGAGAGACTCCAGCCCGCATTATTATTATTATTTTCATTTACGGACACAGTGTATGTTTTTCTCTGGGACACGTGAGAGCCGTTTTTGGGTGGCCCGGCTAGGGCAGGGCGTGGCTTTTTTGGGGTCACACCTCCTCAGGGTGACCAAATGAAGTGCCTCCTGCTGCATGCGCCCCTCCTGGTACCCCAAGACTCTCCTCCTCCTCGCCACCACCCCTTGATTATCCCGTCGACCTGAAGGGGCCTCACACTTTGTTTTTTATTTTTTGGTCCGGCGAATTAATTGTGCCTTTCGGGTCACTGCTTGGCGCTGCTGCTGAAGTGACATGGTGAAGTTTTACGCGCTCCAGACTTCTCATTGGTCAGTCTCTCGTAATGGCTGCTCTCATTGGTCACAGTCTCTCTTAACGGCTGCTCTCATTGGTCACAGTCTCTCGTAACGGCTTCTCTCATTGGTCACAGTCTCTCCTAATGGCTGCTCTCATTGGTCACAGTCTCTCGTAACGGCTGCTCTCATTGGTCACAGTCTCTCGTAACGGCTGCTCTCATTGGTCACAGTCTCTCGTAATGGCTGCCGGTAACCGCGTATGCCTGTTTCTTTAGCGTCCCCCGCCGTTGCATTGCTGAGGGACTGGAGAAGGAGGGGAAAGCCAAGGAATGACGGGGAAAATGAGAGAAGGAACGTGGAAAAAAAAATACATAAGCACAGAGACCCTGCTTCAATCTAACGGCAACGCTTTCACCTCCGACACTCAGCAGTGAGACACGGCAAGTGTGCAAAAAACGGCAATAATCATTTACTATGAGAGTAAAATCAACTCTGTCAGTGTTTACATGCGACACTGACACACGCAAGTGCCATTTATCCTCTGCGGACTCACATGAACTCTGCCAGAGTTTAATTAGCACATTTTACTGTGCGAAGCTCTCTTCCATCTGCACCCCGGACTGAACCCTAGCCCCCGTTTCCGAATTACTGACTACACGCCAGTCATTGTGCAATCTAGGCAAAGGGGTGTGCAATTATAGTTCTGGAGAGCCATTGTGCATGCAGGTTTTTGTTTCCACAAATTACCCAGGCTAAATGAGCTAAATCGCTGTGTACACAAACACTGGCTCACTCGTAGATTAGATCTCAGAAACGCGTTTCCCACAGGGACGCAAGAACAGTCTTTTGGCTGTCGTTAATGCACTTACCAAGAAATGTAACTAAAATGTCAGATGGCATAAGCATGAGGGAAAGTTAAGAGATTAAGGACAGAAGATTACATAAAAACCGTGATGGGGTTCTGAGTTTTTCTCCTCTGGAAGTAGTTAGGCGCGTGGATATTGATCTCTGATTTAGTGTAATGGGTGAAGCCTGGTCATTGGGGCCTGGGTTGTCAGTTGTATTGTTCAGAGGTCAGGGGTAGGGAGGGGACAGACATCTGCCCTCTCTGAGTGGACATTGAGATGCCATACAATATCAGGAAACAGTAATGGCATAGGTACCCATAGCCTTCAGCATACAAGTTAGGTTGCACCCTTATCCCTTCTTCTGCAAGATAGGCTGTACCCACAGCCCTCAGCATACGAGTTAGGTTACACCCTTATCCCTTCTTCTGCAAGATAGGCTGTACCCACAGTCCTCAGCATACAAGTTAGGTTACACCCTTATCCCTCATTCTGCAAGATAGGCTGTACCCACAGCCCTCAGCATACAAGTTAGGTTGCACCCTTACCCCTCGTTCTGCAAGATAGGCTGTACCCATCGCCCTCAGCATACAAGTTAGGTTGCACCCGTATCCCTTCTTCTGCAAGATAGGCTGTACCCACAGCCCTCAGCATACAAGTTAGGTTGCACCCTTATCCCTTCTTCTGCAAGATAGGCTGTAGCCATTGCCTTCAGCATACAAGTTAGGTTACACCCTTATCCCTCGTTCTGCAAAATAGGCTGTACCCACAGCCCTCCGCATATAAGTTAGGTTGCGCCCTAGTTTTCTTTCCCCAACCAGGGTTGCCCTTTGACCCAATTCTCCACCGAGAGACAACGGAAGCCAATCAGCTCGCGGACGGCTGCCTCTTTCTCCGCTCGCCTGTGCCTGAGGCGGCTCTGTCGGCAGGTTAATCGTGAGCGTTCTGGCAGGAGCAATCCCAGGGACGCGCAGGACCCAACCTAAGCGTTCAGGCTGCCTTTAATAGGGCCTTTCTTCGTCTGACAAACTGTCTCCCAGTCTGCTCGTTTAGGTGCCTTCTTTGTGCACTGAGCCATTTATATGGAGGCACTACAGAAACACACACACACACACACACACACACACGCACACACACACTCACACACACACACACACGCACACACACACACACACACACACGCACACACTCACATGTGCACACATATAGGCACGCACACACGCAGAGACACAAGCACACAAACACCCGCAAGCACACACATCCACATGTGCACAAATACACACACACACACACACACACACATGCACCCACACAAACAGACAAACACCAGTAAGCACACATATCCACATGTGCACAAATACACACACACACACACTCACACACACACAATTCAGTTTTTTGTCATATCATTTCTAAAGCAGAGCTGTTTTTCATAACCACACAAACCATAATCAACAGGAATTAGATCAATTGAACCAATCAGTTTGATTTATCAATGAAAACCCAATCCTCAGGAACTCCCAATTCATCAGACGCCATCTTAATGAGGCCAGAAAGTGTGACAAAGGCCTTGCTATCAGTCTAAAAACACAAAACCCCTTACTGTAGTATCTGTGCTCTCAAGGATTGGAACTATTACATTCCAGGCACAATATCAGAATTATCATGGGGCAAAAGGCACAAAAAAATGATCAACTGTTCCAATTTAGATATCGCACCAATGGGCATTTAAACCACGCTCAGTCATAAATACGAATAATTGCTTTAGAGTGATCAAATAGATCATTAACCGGTCTAAAAAGGCTGGTTATTATTCACGACAAAATAACTAGGTCATGTAGTAATTATAATATTGCTTGCTTATAAGCTTTTAAATTAAATCTAATTCATTCATGCCAAGGCAGTGGGAAAAAAATATCTAAACACTAGGCCTGTATAAAATACAGTCACTATAATATTTTGAGTTCATGTAAACAAGCTTGAGGTCTCTGTTCAGCTATATACTGAAAAATGTGCTCTGTCTTTAACTTTGCACAAAGAACTGCTTTTCTTATTCCTCAGCAAGATTTTTTATTAATCTCAGCGATCCCCAAGCTTGTGATGTTCTTTAATCAAATTCCAGAATTGAAAGACTTTGCAAAGCTGGGGACAAAGTTTTTTATTTTTTTATTTAGTATAAATCTGGACCTTTATTTGAGACTTGGGCACCACGGTACTGCAGCTTTAACTTTGAACGAGTAATTTAAATTTAGAGATTTTTTTAATTATTCATACAGCTTTTATTGATTCATTTTCGGCACCACCAAACTCACGATGACGTGCAAGAATTGAACTGAACCTTACACAATACGCAATTTTACACTGGACACATGATATCTAATAATAATTCCTGGGCAGGTGAAAATGTGTTTGCTGTGTTGACGTTCCCCCCCGTGCAGCAGTTTGTCTGGCGCGGAGCGGAGACGTACATTAAGACACACGGTGGACTGCAGCCCGAGGACCTGACACATCGCTGACGGCTCACAAATTAAAGGCGTTGCTCCGAAGATCAATTTTGGAGACGGAACCCTCTCGGCCCCCCCCCCCCCCCCCCCCCCCGGGCGCTGGCCCAGTTCGGACCGCGCCATAGCTCACTGGCGAAAGGCAATTTCTAGGAGAGAAGGGGCACCGGCTTTCCTGCCATCAATCTCGCGTCTGATCCATTTCCTGGGGGTTTAAAAACCCTCTTTGGCTTTATTGGGTTACGGGCTGATGGGCCAATAGGATTTAACCACCGTAAAGCATCCGGTCGTCCGTCGTGAATCTCGCTTCCGTTAGCAGGTCAATCTCGGCCACCCCGAGTGTATTTATTTAGACGACTGCTCTCCGAGGAACGGTATTTTCTTCTGGTTTCTTTTTTTTAAGCCAGAGGGCCGCGATTGTTGGTCACGGCCTTTGACCTTGAACGCATTGTAAAGGTCAATGTATTATATCGGAAGTAGCACGCTACGTGTTTAATCAGATGATTACTGAACACTCGTGCAAAATTATTTTTGTTTAGTTTAGAACTATTTTGTACTATGAAGAACAAAATTTGACATTGACCGCAAGTGCACACATGCACAAACACAGACAAATGCGTGCACACACCCACATATGCAGACACACACGCACACACACAGACACGCACACGCACATACAAGTGCATGCACATGCAAACACCCACCCACACACACTACATTGCAATCACTAAGCTTACAGAGTACAACTGACAAAATTGGAGAACATCAGAATGCACCACTTTATCTTCCTTAAAAAGACCTTATTGCTCTCTCTGACAGTACTGTGTGACGTCTGCAGCACAAACTTTGCAATAAACTTTACTCTCAGCCACAAACAGCTGTGCCATAACCTGCTCTGTCCTTCCACAAGTTATTAAACGCCTCCACATAAAATCCACAATCTGTCATGAAAGAAAATGACAAAGAACCCATTCTATCTGCTTTCAACATTAACAGCTTTGCCCCTGCTGAATATATACATTTGGCCACCACTGACTAGTGCATTAGATACTGAGATGACTATTTTCAACGTGATCTAATCTTACTTTTGAATCAGAAGGAGGTGGTAGTTCACTTGAGGCTTCTGCCATACACAAACACATGCTGCCATCTACTGGTGAGGTGGAATAACAGTGTGCTTGCTTCTCACACCCCCTTTTTCACACAAAAATAACATTTTATTAAATAATTACAATTAATACAATAACAAATAATACAGAATCTAACTGACAGACGACAGTAAGCCAAAGATGTCAATGCAACATCTGTGCAATTTTGGTCTACGACAATAAGAGTGACTTGTGGATTTACTCGAGGAGTAGGACTGCACAGTGCACGGACCGCGTTATCAAAACACAGCGTCACAGGTAGTCCAGGCTACCCAGTTGAGGTAAGTCCATAAAAGTCTATTAAATGTAATCCGTGTAGAAGCCCGTGTTGTGCGGTCTCAGGTACCTTATTCTGCTCTTTAAAACGAGCACGCTAATCTTTAGCACTGCAGCCTCGCCCGCTTTAAGGATTAAGATGTTAAACCGCTCTCATGAGTGCATTCGAAGTTAAGTCTCAACCCGAGTCTCGTTCCACCGCGGCTCTCGCGGCGAGACGCCTCGTCTCGGCATTAGCTGCAGTGATAACGGCCTGATCCTCACATTCGTCTCGGAGGGCTGGTTCCTCTCCGCGGTTTCTGACGCTCACGAGTTCAGAGCGTTCACCTGCTCACTTCTCTGACTAGCAGCAGTGTGATAAAGGTAGGTTTTAGGTTCCAATCATTGCACAAGCTCCGCTGTTTCACAGTCAGTTACTGACTTAATTGACTTCACTTCAATAGCATAATCCATTTATCTCACTACCCGAATGAAAAGTACATAAACTAACTAATTCCCCATGGACAGAGATATCTTTTATCAAGTATGTAAATGATCAATTAAACGACTAAAGGTAATCATGTGCAATAGCCTAACAAACTAAGAACCGGTAAATATTGTAGAGCTGTGAATTAATCCAAGATGGTAACAAAAAACTTTTTTTTCCAGCTGCAGCTGAAGTGAACGAGGTGGTTTTTAAAATGCAATGTTTTGCATGGGTCGTCCATGACGCCTAATGCAGAGTAGCCTAAATCACCGCCGTGGTAATGACGCCATTAAACAGGATTTAAAACAAGGCGTCGATGTTCCCTGAAGGGGGGGAAGCCGCTCCTCTTAATGAACGCTAGCGCTGCTGATTCACGCGCTTCTTCTCCGCCGCCGCAGCTTCTCGCCCTCCGCGAGACAAGGTCTCGTGATCGATGGGCACCGACGCGCGAAAAAGAGCACGCGAGGGGGGGAGACACGAAGGAATCCTCTTCAGAGAGCTACCGATCTCGGGCTCCTGTAGAGCAGGCCGTTTCTTCAGAACAGATTTGTGGAAGCATATGCGTGTTCCCGGGAATTAAAATAAATATGTTTCTCTCCCGGCGGAGAAGGGGCCCAGACTCTGATGGAGCTGCCAAGGGACCCCCCATGAGAGATCAGCCTGTCAGTACGACAGGGCAGGGAGGGAAATGCATGGAGCCGCTGTCGGGGTAGGCTGCACTGTAATACAAATGACACTCGCGATTACTGCACTAACACGTGATGGCTGAGAACCTCCATAACTCCTTCTTAGTACATAGCATGTATCTTCATGACAACCAACAGACATTTCTAAATTTATATGTAAGTAACTGCTAAATTAATAGGCCTATTTTCAGTTAATGACATAAGTATTCATGAAAGTTCATGTAGATCTAATGAAAGTGCCATGTGTGTATGAAGGAGTTATATCGCTCTTATGAAGGGTTGTTCATTCAAAGACTTACCAAAACTTCACAGCCTGATGTACCTTGGGCTTCACAGACACACCATCTGTACATTAGGTACATGATGTACAAGGTCCATCAGGCTGTGAAGTTTTGTTCCGTTGGATTCCCACAGTTCACTGCTTCTCCACACAATCTCAAACGGCAAGCAGCAGCACAAACACTAATTAACTCCTTTACCGTTATCACTGCTGACAATGGTATGTTATGTGGCTCGCAAAAGTGATGTTTTAAACCCAGACCTGCTCATGTCATTAACTCGCACGCCAGGGCCCATTAGAAAGCCATTTGGGTTTTTAAAAAATCCATTATGTCCCGCACATTTCATAATTTGTATGTTTCAGCAGTACTCAGTGATTATGTCAGTTTGAACGGTAACGAATGGACAGTAGAGCAACTGGGACAGTGAGGCAATATCACCGAAGGTCAGGCCTGCCCTTCTGTATCTGTAGCCAAAGGCTTCAGAATGCCTAAAAATCTGACCGTTAAACATGTTGTTGGCAAATAAATACGATACTGGTGAAATGACAACATCTTACCGATGAGACAAACCTTTGACTTTAAAATATCACCCCCTGGGAACAAAAAGACATCTTGACCAGTTGTTGGTGTATGCTGAAGCTGTCCGCCTGTGATGCAGACATTGGCTATTTACATTATAGTTTGAATTTGACCTTTGACCTTTGACCCTGGAAGAGCACAGATTTATGCAGGAAATACCTCTGGTCAGATGCTCTCTCTACCCCGTTAATTACTGTAACTGTGCAGAGAGCGTAACACTTAACACTGTCAGTTGAATTAACACTGGATGTTTTACTGTGCGGGTAGGACCACAGACAGGGATCACAGAGTGCAGTCAGCCGCAGCTCTCTCTGATGAGTCTTACGCAGCAAGGTTTGTTTTTCTGCTACCTGGGCAAATGCTTTTCTTGGAAGGCGCGCATAACAAACTCCCGATTCCTCCGGGAGCGTATATTTCAGGGCGGTCCAATGGAAGAGCATAAAAATGTTATGGCACCGCATCGAGATGGGTCGTTCATTTATAAAAAATCTTTTTTTTTTTTTTTTTTGCGAGCGTTGAAGTTTTTTTTTTTTTGCGGTTGGGTGTGCTGGCCCTGAGATTGCTGGAGCGTTCTCGCACTCCGGGGGATTTTAATGCCCACAGGAGCAGCCTCCGCTATCCCACTGGGCACAGTGCCACCCTGCTGCTCATTCTGGGGGTGGGCAAGGTGCCCAATGTTTTCGGGGATGATTGAGCTCGGAGCCCCGTGTCTCTCTCTGCTCCGTATGGATTTTCACAGAGCAATAAAATCCTATCTTGCTCAATCTATGTCTTGTTAAAATGTCATCCATCACCCTGGCACGTCTCCAAGCTCACACAGACACACACCCACACACACACACACACACTTGACTTCCACACACATACTGTACACACCTATCTCTCGTCTCTCACTTTGTACGGTATGTGTGTGTGTCTCTCTCTCTCACGCACACACACACACACACACACACACACTCTCACCCTTCCACACACATACTGTACATACCTACCTCTCATCTTTCACATTGTCTGTGTATGTGTGTGTGTGTGTGTGTTTCTCACACACACCCACCAAAAAACATTTCTAGGGTGTGGCTCAGTATAAGGTGTGGGGCTTAGTCTTTTGCACTGTTCAGTTGTCTACAGCAAACGTTTAGCCACGTAGCACATTGAGTAAGCACAGCTATACGCTTTAGTTGAATTTGTTCTGTTGTTATTTTTATAATACCTGTCTCTCATTAAGCTGTGCAAGAAAAGCTCGTAATAGAAGACCATGTTCTTTAGTATTTTTGTGTTTATCTAAGAGTAGTGTGTTATTTCATTGACAGTAATCACTGTTGCAGTAGTATCCATAGCTAAACAGTTCATTTCATTCTGAGTTACGTGTTATAGTTATGTTTTTGTCAGTAGCTTATTCATATCGCTCCCCGTACAAACACACAGTCAAGCAAGACATGCTCTTTGTAACAGGTAATGGGACTATTATATTAATTATCGTACTATTATTAATATTGTAGAATGTTCAGAAACGAACAAGTTCTTTTGTCGCAAGGAAGGCCAAAGGGCAACATAATTCTGTTTGCTTGAGTCCTGAAAATGAGTGGCCAGATTCGTCTAAGACAGGCGTTCACATTAATCTGCTAATAGCAATTCCAACAATTGTCCAGTTTTGTCTTCCTGGCTGGCTTCTGAGCTGTGAATTGTTTCTGTGACAAAGAGATGCAAGAGTGCGTGTGTTTGTGTGTGTGTGTGTGTGTGTGTGTGTGTGTGTGTGTATGTGCATGTGTGTGTACGTGTGTATGCATCCATGCGTGTGTGTATGAGTGTGTGCATGCAAGTGTTTGTGTGTGTGTGTATGTGTGTGTGTGTGTGTGTGTGTGTGTGTATGTGTGTATGTGTATGTGTGTGCGTGTGTGTGTGTGTGGGTGGGGGGGGGGGGTGCAGTACTGCCTGTGTAGCGTGTCAGTGCTCTGTGGGATAATGATTTTGAAATGCAGTTTGTTTACTGAAGTGCAATAAGCCTGCTGCTGACAGCCCATGTGACTTCATCAACAAGCGCACTGACAGAGAGAACCTATATTTAGAAACGTCAGTGGGGGGAGCTTCTATAAATAGGCCCCTTATTGTGTGGAAGCAATTCAACGCATTCAGCGGATTTGCCGGTTTTGTCAGTGTTGAGTGAGTTTATAAATCAGTTTGACATCAGCATTAAAACAATTATGAATCAGGGGCACATTAGTACAACTGTTAAGCTCAAATGTATAGTGGGTCTGTCTGTGTCAATTCAGACCACCCATTACCAATAATAATAATAATAATAATAAATAATAAATATCTTCCGTTGTTCCCATCAGTACTTGCAGGATATTAGTGGAATGTGTCAAATGGTCAAAATATCATCTACATATATCCCAAATCATGCAAATAATGAATAAATAATTTCAAGTGCATAATTCAATATCCAAACTTAAAAAAAAATATATATATTTTTTAAAGATCATACATGAAATATTAATTAGTTTAAGATTAGTAGCCCAGGGGAAATATAATGATCCATGATGGCATGGCACCATGTCTTGCCAGGGTACGAGTGCAAAATGCTCTCCCAAGAAAACAACCGAAACAGCAGAATCAGCCCCTTACTGTATAAGAGCTGGTCACTTGATTGAGCAATAAAACACTACTTCTGCATTCACTCAGACTGTACTCTGTGCTTCCACTGCAACATGCACTAAGGAGGCGGCTTGACTGATTTCTTCATTTTCTGTATTATTATCCTGTCAGTCAGAACTCCTGGCATCTCCAGTGCTCAACACTAGTGGTGTTATTATTGGCTTTTGGAATCGTAACACCAAGGGTTTTAAAAATAATCTTTTTTTTTTTTTTGTTGTTGCAACAATAGTGTGGCTTAGTAAATAAGCAATGAACAGGTTATACAGCATGTCTTTCAGTGACACTAAATATAGGATTTCTGGTTTGCCTTGCATTAACTTACACCTTGATTATATTTTTAGTGCCATCTAGTGACAGCATCAAGCAACATGTAGTAGACCAGATTTGAAAGACTTCTGAAGCATTCCATCCGTGCATTAGTGAACCTGCTTGTTCCAGGTCAGGTTTGGGTGGAGTGGGGTGGGGTGGGGTGGGGTAGGGTGGGGGGGGGGTTGGATTTAGACTCTTAAATTATCCCAGCCTGCATGTCTTTGAACTGTGGGTGGAAACCAGAATGCCCAGAGGAAACCCACAAGGACAAGAACGGGGAGAACATGCAAACTCCACACAGAATCGGCAGTGCTGTCCACTGCACCACCGTCAAACTATGTTCATGACTCATTGAAAAATGTTTTATAATGACATTTTTCATTATGCAACACAGCTTTTGGCCTTGTGAATCAATAGACCATCTATTGAAATGAAATGTTAAAATGTTAAGAACAGAGCTTGTTTAATCAAAGTGTCAGTCACATATACACATTGATTGCATATTTTATCTTGAGGAACGCTGCAGTAACACAGTAAGGGTAAGCAAAACACGGACGTTCAACAGAGCAGTAATTGTTTTACCTCAGATAGGGGTGGAAAGTATTAACCGTATAACATGTGCCTTTAGTTAGTTTTACATTAACAGTACATGTAATGTCAAGATTAACACTGACATTGTAAATTCTGTTTCAAAAAGGATCAAGTAATGTTATTCTTATGTGCTTCAATTTAAATGCTAATACGTCCATTATGCAATCCTGCATATCGTGCGGCTCCTTCAGTCAAGAATTTGGTGTTGCGGAAAATAAGAAACACTGCCCTCGTGTGGTCGAAAAACGAAAGAGCAGGGGAAGGGAAGGGAATTCTGCAGCCTTCCAAACAACTACAGTAGAGGCTACACTTAGTCCATCAGAAGATAGCAAACTTTATCTGAGAATGAAAGGAATGAGTGACGTAAGCATATTTGTATTGTTTGACTTGTTGTCAAGCATGAGTACACCACCTCATCAGGATGTGCCCTGCGATAGATTGTGCAGTACCCCCTGCAACCCTGACCAGGAATGAGCAGGCATAGATCATGGATGGACAGTTTGTAGTGCTTTTGGTTCGTACTGAATTTGTTATGTCCCATCAGGTTTTCACAGAAGACTGTGTTTGTGAGGAAAACCTTTGTATGCAGGCAGTCATACAGAAGATTGTATAGCCTGGATGAGGAGAGTGCAGTGTGATTAAATGGAATGCTCTCTGTCACCACCTTGTGGCCATCATCCGGTAAGGCACCTAAATGTTAATATGCAAATCTTTCAATGCACTACCAATAATACCTCATGCATGATTAGCAATCATGACTTGTACCTCCTCCTTTGTACTGCCATCCAATGAAGTAAAGCCAGTGCACTGGCATGTGACCAAATGTATGTTTTCCATGTCTCAAACGAGAACGCATTCCCATATCCATGGAAACAAGGTCCACATACACAGTGCAGCCTTGCATGTTCCTACCAGTGAGCAACAGGACAGTTTTACTTCTCTCAGAATATGTCACCTCAACCTTTATAGAGAGCACGTGATGAAACCTTTTAGACTTAGTTTCTACTTTTTATTCTATATTTAGTCAAGTAGTCGTACTGTGTCCTCTTTGATGTTTGGCACAAAGGCATATTCTTTCATGATCTGGCTCTGTACTCCACAATTTTAGATTTGTAAATCAAAGAATTCACATGTGGTTAGAGTGGAGCTTCTCAGCTTTTATTGAAGGGCATGTTTATACATTTTGGTTTCACCTTGTAGAAGTAGCAGCACTCTTATACATAACCCCTTCGTTTTAGGGCACCATAATGTTTGGGACATATTTATGTTATGCAAATTAAAGTTGTCATGTTTAGTACTTTGTCACATATCCTTTGCGTACAATGACTGCTTTAAGTCTGTGACCCATAGATATGACCAGGGGCTGAGTAACTTCTGTGATGCTCTGCCAGGCTTGTTCTGCAGCCATCTTCAGCTTCTGCTTGTTTTTGGGGCTAGAATTGAGACTAGATAGATAGTGAAAGCTTTTTGGCCACTGGCCATTTCTAAAAGCTCGTCATAAAAATCCAGCAATACGAAATGTGTTACAAATATATTAATGCCAGCACTATCGACGTCTTACTGAAAACAGCACAATTGAGTGACTGCGTGCAGATGCTATGTCCTGTAACTGGCACATGTTTGTTACCAATGATACCAATAATAGTTATTTTTTTACCTGCAGTATAAAAATAAACAAGCACAAGGTCATATTTGCCAGGTGTAGTTTTATTAACAGATGAACACATCATGAACACAACACATTGTTCATTTACATATTTTATTGTATTTACAGAACTGTTGTAGTAAAGAAGTGGCATGGTTGAATTGAAAACATACAGTGTGCTGTCTAATACCAAACTGGGTTTATTATTTGTTATCACAACATATGTTTGCATTGTGTGTATTGAGTCACAAGTTATTGTATAAGTATTGTTAACTCACAGTTATTCAGTCCACAGTTTTGATTACTTCTATGGGAATAATGCTCTATGACTCCTATGGCCACTACTTTGATAGTGCTGACAATATGAAACGTGTGTTTCTGATGCACTGGAATTTTATTCAGTGTGGGTGTCTTAATTCTGCTGGAACAACCGGTACTGTTGTTGGTACTAATGTTACTGTGACGTTAACACCCTGGCTTAAGTAATGCTAGTAAAGTACTGAAAGACTGCACGAGCGGACATAATGACGTCTGATGGTCACGTGTCCTGTGGTATAGCGTGATGCCTGCAGGTGGCGACAAAGGGGTCATAAAAAACCGTACATTTCATCTTACGTAATTGCTTTACCAGGATGCCTTTCCCATACATTTTGTAAATGTATCTTTACCAAATATTTATTTATTTTTTTTGGTAATTTCTTACACGACTTTCTTTAAATGAAAGTAACCATGGGAATTGTGTTTCGTTTTTTCTTTTACTTTTTAACTTTAATTTTTGTACATGGACAGTGCACATTAATCAAAATTGCTGTGAATGTGCCAGTGTTAGCCAAACGTCTTTCAACGTGAAAATAGCCCAGGGCGTGATATTAGCACGTGCCGTACTGACAAGATAGAAATTATTTCGTTAAAATTGTAAATCGTTGTTTTAAAAAGCGACTGGGGAACGGCACTTTAACATGCAAAGATCTCTGCGTACAACAGGATCTCCTAGGGTTATTTCTAATTCTGTGATTATGAAACGCCCAGCCATCATTCTATATTTTAGATTGCCAATTAAGATCATTAACATGTACTAACATTAGCATACTATTACCAATTTAAATGCCTCAATCGCCTTTGAGGAATAATTGCGTGGAGGAAAGAGACGGTTTGGGGGGGAGGGGGAGGGGGAGTGGGTGTTTGATATCGGGGGCCTGAGGAAATGGTTGGGGGGAGTGGGGGTGGAATATAAAAAAAAGTGTTAGATTGGAATTAAGCTAATTAGTATGATCTCTAGGTTGTCAAGAATCCTCTGTGTCTTCAAGAATGTGTTTGTGGGGCAGGCCTTGAAAGATCCTGTGTTGCAAAATTGATTTCATTTAGCATTTTTGACGTGTCCAGCTCAATCACACGACTGTCCGGTGGAAAGTTCATAGTCGGCCAACGACCCCTCTGACCATGTTTGAAATCAGCCGCAGATCCGGGCGAAAGCAGAGGGAGATTTGCCCTTGGATGCAGGCAAGGTCTCGCCCTGGGCGGCTCTTACAATTTGTAGCCGAGTTATATCCTGGTATTTGTGAAGCTGTTTGTCAGAAAAATTAATGCCTGCCCTTGGCTGCGGGAAATATTAATCGATGATCGAGACTAGTATCTTTTTAAATATATTTTTTATATGGATATTCATTGCAATTATAATGTATTCACGTTTTCCAAACCATTATTTTACCTCTCATAACATGTAATGTGATATATGATGTATACATTCTATACATCTCATTGTGCATACAGTTTTGGACAGACTTGAAGTCATCTGATGTTTTTAAAACGACGTGGAAGGATCGATGCGTTCACGTTATAACGCTGTCCATGGTTCTGAAATAGTAAACGCGTTGCCCACTAATGTGCGTGTACAATTCACTGCACATAGATGTGACGAAGGGATTCAGTCGATCTGGAATATGTCCTTAACTCTGACTAACATTTTTTTTTTAAGCACGATCTATCTATCTATTTATCCAGCTTGAGAGATTCAGTTGAAGTTTTCAGCGATCATTGAAACAAACTCGCCAAACTCAATGTAATTCGCTTACTTTTACTTGGAAGAAAAAAAAGTACAGGCAGAAAAGTCCGTGTTGATTGAATATGCTGTGTGTAAGCTGTACCTCAGACAGTCAACCATCCTGACACAGGACCTGAAAATAACAGCTGACGTAGAAATCGTCAGTCGGCAATGCTCTTGTGCTCTTTTATCAGATACACACTCCATCTTTTTAACGGAGACGACACTGCTTTCGGACATATAGTTTGAATCATCAGCATATATTTTTAATTGAATGTTCTCGGGGAACTGTAAGTTGCTGAAATTATGTAGATCTGACAGGCGCCGTGCTATGTATGTCTAACTGTGACTGGTTTGGGTTGTTGGTAAACCTAATTTGCTGAATTAAGTTTTACAGGATGTGGGCTATTTATAGATACTTATTCCCCACACACTGTCGTTTAAAATTAATACATTGTCCAGATAACTTAGCATGAAAACTGTGTTAACATGTTCAAATTAACTCAGTTCAAGTCTCAATAACGCCATATCAAACAGGACAACTCGCCCTCTCCTTAGGCGCTAATCATCTAAAAGCCAATGAGCCCGATACGTATGTAGTTCATTAAATCATTAAAAAGCTTGATATAATATGCTCAGAGTCATTATACCACTATTCCCTCACCAGGAAAAAGTCCGCTAACGCTCGCCTTAAGCACATAGTAATCAAATTAGGCAGAAAGCCTTGCCATGGGGTTTCTCCGATTGATATTCATTAGAAATACGCGATTCATCACTAATCGCTTGGGGGAATATGCTATTTCTCCAGAAAGCAGTCAGCCTTGCCGAGAAAGGTAAACATTGAGGAAATATACTTTACTTAAGAGTATGTACATGCATTCCTATGGTTTCCAGTGAAATTAGCACTCGCATTCTATTACAAATATCAACTCAAATTCCAAAGATGAGTATAGTTATAAATAAAAATAATAAAACTTCAAATTCATAATTGTTAAATATTAGTCTTCTTTCGCAGTTTTGTTCCTTGTTGATCGCACGAAATAGGCTACTGTCGCCATTTAATCTAGTGTAAAATGTAGTAGTAGCAACAAAAACAACAATAATAGTGATGATAATAATAATAGCTTACAACACGAACACTTTTGAATCAATAAACCTATCAATACGTTGCCGTTTAAATTCACAGTTATCAAGATTTCCCCATAAACTCTTTCACTTCTAAGGAGAAATTTTAACTTATGATGTGCCATTTTTAGAATTAGTTTCGCCTTCTGTAAGTTGTGAGCAAGTTATTCGTTTTCACACGAGAGCTTAGATTCTAGATTTAGATTTTAAAACACTTATTAGCATTTTATATTTGGCTTATGATAGACGTAACATGTAACATCCAAATGCTGTTGATTGGAATTTTACGTTGCTGAATGAATAGTTGATTCCCCGGTAGGACACTGCCGTTGAACCCTTGAGCAAGGTACTTAACCTGCATTGCTCCAGTAGGCTATATATCCAGCTGTATAATTGGATACAATGTAAGTCGTCTGCGAAATGCCTGTAAAACTCAAATTTATGTATTTATATAAGTTTTAATGGATACAGTAGGTCACTAGTCATCAACGTAACAGGCAGTTTAAAACAGCATATAAAAACTTCGGTGTTTGCTTGACTTTGTTTATTCGATGAATATGCATCTGAAATGTTTATTCTAGGTTTACCAATGCCATTGTGTCTTGGTATTGAATTTATGAGCGCGAACGACACGCAAATTGTAAAAGAATCGAACGTACTGCGCTCGGTATTCTTGTGTCAGTCATAATGTAGACGTTATTAAATAATTATGAGAGGTGTTTCTCCTGTTGGGGTTTTCTTAAGCCGGTCGTGTAAAATGTTCAGTGTTAAATAAACTCTTACAGTATACATATAGTATGGTCCCAATTGGACTCATTTACTCTGTTAGAGCTGAATTAACACTGGGCATTTTACTGTGATCGATTTCGGTAGATCTGCAATGCTATCGCTCCGTCCTAGTACTAGCATTTGAAAAACTGTATAAGTGAAATATTGGGATCCCTACAATATTTTTGATTACGTTGAAAAATCAATAATAAAGTGTATTTATTCGTTCATTTAGTTGGGTAGCAATCATGGAAGTAATTATTTTTTTAATGCAATTCTAATTGAAAGCGAGCTACATCTAATCAATACATTTCTACGAATGTTAATATAGTGGATTAATAGCACCTGAGTTTATTTTCCCCTCTAGGGTTACCTTGTTATTTATGAAAACGACTCCTATTTTAAGGCACTGGTTACGTTATTTGGAAACATTAGATCACGCACCAAACAAACCAGTAAGCAGTTCATTGGAACTGCGTTGCATGATTTAATGGCTTCAATCTATCTAAATTACGCATATGCTGTTTATATTTGGCTACGCGATACGTATTAGCTTGTTAACATGTCAACATTATAGTAAATACTGCATTCAGAAAATAATTTAATTACTGTTTATTAATGTGCATTTGCACAATAATTCTGATATAACACTACATTCGTTACTGAAATTCCATTGGATTCTTTTCCACTGTGTAAGTGTTGGATCAATTTATTGGAAAAAAAAAAACTCTTTGTGGAAATACTTTCTCCAGATGGTTAATTCATCTAATGAACAAAAAAATCACAAAATATATTTTGTGACAGCAATTACATGTACCGCTCGGACCATTTCGCCTATATAAATCGTTATGGCCTAATGTCCGGTGAAATAATTGAAATAACATATACACTGATTGAAGACTCTCTTTTTCTTGCAGTTATTCTAAATGTTGATTGTTTCTCTCTGTCATATCCTACTATTGTTTGCTAATTGTAAATCGTAAACGATACCATTACCATAATCCGCTGAATAGAATTCACTGCGCTGGTGTAGTTAAATTAATTTCTTGAAATCTCGAGTTTATGTATGGATAAAACTAATTGCGTTTGTTATACACTAGGGGGCGCCTGTGTTCCAGCGCCAGACATAATACTGTACTGTCCATCCGCGAACATAAGAGAGGCTGCACCAGCGACCCAATGCATCTGATTCACAAAACGCTATGAGTCATGTAAGCCTTTTAAAATTGTAATGCCAGAGAATGAATATATCAACTGAAATAGAATCACTTTATGCAGTTTGACTGAGTGAATTCAGATAACCTAACAAAATTAATAGGCCTACTGCATTAAGTTAATTTAGAATTTAAAATATTCTTCAAATGTAAGTCAATATACCTGAATTTTTTTTCTGGTGTTGGTAATTAAAAGTAATCTGAGATGGGAAATTAAGTCAAATATGCCGAATTTATATTACAGTAACACCTAACTTTTAAGCCGTTGACAGGCGGTTTGATGATATGGCAGATTGATGTTGCGTTCAGATCGAATATTTTTCGCCGGCCATTGTGGTCAAAGTTTAAAGAGTCCTGACGCTCTGCTGTATGAAATTAAATGTGCTTCCAAGTCAACCAATTTAAAAATAGCGAGCAGGCGAATACTTTGTTTTTACAGAAATGTCTCCTGTAATAATGAATGATGTGGAATAAGGAATACATGTTGTGTCCTAGTGAAAGCCATAGTTATTAATGGGATAATGTAATTGGTGTTAAACACCAGTGTGGAGCAACTTCATTAATAGGCTACGTAATGTATTTAGAAGCAATTTTAGCTGCGCCCTGTGCCCTCTTAGGATTGGAACAAAGCTGCAAAATTTGCACGCGAATGACAGGAAGAAATTCGAACGTTTTTTTTTTGTTTGTTTTGTTTTAATGTATTTATGTACTTTTTAATTCCGAAAGGAAATCGTGGGGTAATCGCAGCTGACTTCTCTTGAAGATTTGAATGACATCGTTCAAGGTGATTGTTATCTATGACGTCATCGCGGCTTTAATTTGTACACCATAATAATATAGATTATCGCGTTTTCCCAGGACACGGCTAAATTGTTAATGTTAAAATAAGGAAAGGCCTCTAGTTCATATATAAATGGTTGTTGGTCCCCTGTGTGCAATCCCAACCTCCTCATTCATCATCATAACAACCGTTTAGTGTAAAATTAACACGATTTAACAACTAAAGCGATAAACATGGTTATGCATTACCATAGATTGATCATATTACCCATGTGTGCTATGAGACAGAACGTTGGGAGAGAGTACTGGCATACACCCGCGCGCGTGCCAGCTGCTGATATTTATAATTTCGTCCATTGCCAAATAATCCGTTTGAACACATCTAATACCTGCCCAAACCCAGATGGCACGCGCGCCAGTGGCAGAGTGTGAAATTTGCCCCTTAATTTAATATTAATTGACAACCCGTGAATGTGCCTGAATTGCTAAAGCTTGTAATTCCCCTGGAAAGGGGGTCTGATTTGACTGGGGGTTATCGGGTAATGCACGCGGTTTTTGGCTTTCCTTCCGATTCGCCACACTTTTCCTTAAAGGAACTGGGACACACGAAAACATTTTGCTATTTGGTTCCGCGCAGTGATTGTTCTGCAAGTGAAATGTCGTCGTTGTGTTTTACGTCCTCGCTGGTCCGGCAGTGTTGTCGGCCAGGTGTGACACTGTTCCTTGGTCACATGACTCAGGTGAATACACATAATATATTCCCCTACGTTGCTGGTCGCTCAGCCTGAGCGGCTCAGCATACGAGCGTCTGCCAAAAGAAATGTAGGCTACTGTAATGTAGTAAATAACAATGGTGAGCCTGTGCCACATAGCCGCATCTTAATTAAATCAACAGAATGCAAAATAGCAAATATACTGTAGTGTACTTATTGCCACGGTATACCATCCAGGCACAAATACGTGGGACGACAAATTAATACCAGTAGGCCCTGGGAAAATAAAATTCTGGCGACACAATTGTTGGGACGCGCGCCTGTAATTTAGAACTAACTCTCCTCGGGCTGATTTAATTCTGTCCGGACGGTTAGTTCGGGGTCTATCAAAGCAGATCTCCCATTCTCCCCTTCTGTCCGCGCTCCAATCCAAACACTCTCACTCAACGGGATCCCTGTCTGTGCGGGACAACGACCAAACTGAATTGGTCTGGGGACAACTGACAAGGCTTCTAGTATTTACCTCACAGTAAGTCATTTGTCGACGAAATCATACAGTTATTATGTACGTCATAGTGGCACAATTGGTAGATTGTTTTACTTTCTTAATTTTCTGAATGGGCCCCCAGTGGGGGAGCAACGCCCGAGACCTGCATCATGCGCCTGGAAATGCACGTGCGGTTCAGTTCAAAGAGCGTCATTTAATTACCTTATTGATAAATTCGTATCAAGTATGCATGTCCAGTTCAGAGACAACTTGTACTTGACGGCACGTTTTAGGAAATTTACAGGAAGGCTTTTTTTTTTTCAGGAAATGCTAAGCGGAAAGGACCACTTCCTTATAATCCTTTGTTAGATGCTTTGTAGCTGCGGTGTGTGTTTCTCTGAAAGATGACATGTTATGACTGGCGTATCAGAACAGCAAACTCACACCCACACACACACACACACACGCACACACACACACAGTCGTCAAAAATCTGGACCTACTTACTCCGTATTTTAATGTATTTAGCAACTAATATTGTGTCTGAAGACACCTATTGTGGTTTGTTTGTCTTGTGGCCTGAGTTATGCACCTTACTTTGAAAGTCTGTTTTCTCTTGCATACCCAGAAAAACCGCCGATTTTACTGAACCATGAAGGCCATGGTAATCGTTCATATCCAGTTTTTAAAAGGATGATGTGTTTATTTAAAATCTAGATTAGGGAACAGTGGAATTATTTACATTTCAACCGTGACAGCAGGTACCAACTACGGAGAAAACACTTGTTATTTCACGCAGGCATAACAAGTGCCTGTCATTTAACTGTAGAAAGGCGTCTGACGTAATGCTATTTTAGGTTGACAAATGCAGCTTCCCGGTGTGTTCATTTTGAAAGTCCAAAATATATTTGGTTTAAGAAATAAATAAAAGAAATCAAAGCTACGTGCAGAAACGGAGGGTGGCGTCCCATCCGTACGCCTCAGAAAAGCTGATGTTGACGAAGAAAGGAAGCGGGCTGGGAGAAAATGAAAGTGTAAATCCTTGATTTATTGCATTTGCCTGCGGCCATTTCCATATATTGAAATGCGCCCCAGCGGCGAGTCCCTCAATTCCCTCTTTCCCGCTGCTCGCGGTGGAAAGGTGTGCACGTGACCACCACAGATTTCACCCCATTCCTGATGTGTTGTCATAAAAATAAATAAATAAAAAACAATTGCCTTGGCGGCTCTTGAAATAGATTATGGACATTTATATTGGACAGGTCATTTGGACACTCTTATGTTTACATGTACACTCTGCTCTTGCATAGATCAGACTGCTGCGTATACAGCATCAAATATTTTAGCGTCAAGACCGACATAAGGTGGTGGCTATTTAGCCTATATGTAAAACGAGACAAAGGATTAGATTTATCTCCACAAATAGGCGAGTCAGATAGCTTCTCGTGTTTACGCCGGGTACATCAATGCCGTGGTGTTGGATTGTGGGGGTAAAAAATGTCATCTTGTTAATTTAACACATTGCCATTCTATTGTCCACCATTTAACGCAGACGGTGGTTCATGAACGAAAACGTGTAGTTGGATGCAGCCGCGTGTCTTCTTCGCCCAGAAGACTCGTTATATAGTCCAGTGTGCCATGTTTCAGTGGTCGGCCGATTGCATCTGTCGTGTTATCATTTGCATATTGAGACAGTTCGTCCATCTGACACGTTAGCCGCTGCCCTTGTAAGCTATTAACTGTACCGGGAGGTGTGCCGCTCTATTGGCTTTGATCGATGGCGACCGAAGGAAAAAGGAACAAAGTCGGGATGGGGGGGGGGGGGGGGGGGGGGGGGGGGGGGGGGGGGGGGGGGGGGGGGGGGGGGGGGAGTTGAAGGAAGAGAGGAAGAGGGAAATTCTTCGTGCCAACAGGACCGGGATCTGGGCGAAGGTCAAGGGCAGCGCTCTCTTGCTATTGCATCGAAGACAGCCCCCCCCCCCTTCCCCCCCAGTATCACACACAGGGGCATCTACAACCAAACTGCCATTTGCGAAACAAGGCTTCCCATCGCAATGTGGAAACGGGAATGCCGCCGCACGTGAGCCAGCGCCAAGCACCTGTCCACACTGGACAAAAGTGACTCGTAATTTTGTGTTTCTTTGGTTTCATTCAGTATTAGCCCATCTTGACCCCTTTCATGCGTCCTTGTAACACGCTATTTAGACTGTTACAAATTTAAGTTTACTACTGTGTCATGCCGTTCAACATTATTCCATTTTGTTTTACATAAAACCCCATATGCATCATGCTTCGTATTGTTTTTATAGCCTAATAAATAGGATCAAAATAATGTCTACAATCTAGTTTGTTTTGGCTACAGTGAACAGATGGATAGGGACGTTGCTCTTTTTCAAATAGAAAGCTTGCATTCCTTGCCATGCAGTGATAATATGAACATATATATATTTTTTATAACAACGTATACTCGTTTTATTTTTGGTATTTCTTCAACTTATACAGCGTTACAACCTGTAAAAACTGGTTTGGTTTCCTCTGTAAACCAACGAGCCCTTAGTCCACAAGTTCAATGTGAATGAAGATAGAAGAAAACAGACAGGAAAAAAAAAACATATCGACACAGTCATTACATTTTCGAAAGAAGACCTTCGTGTATTCAGTTAATGAAGATGCCTGTTAAGTTACTGGGAGTACACGACACTCATTTTTAAGATGACAGGTGAACGCGAAGCTCTAGACATTTTAAAAAGGCAGGTTGCGCTGCGAGGGAGAATATTAAAACATGCAATGTGAGTCAATCGGAAACGTTAAAAATAAACACATTTACTGCCTTTGATTTCGCCGGTGCAATTGTCAGTCTAGTGTCCGAGAGGATACTTTCATCTGAACGTCCGCCGTGCACCGATGAGTGTGAGAAGGATTTTTACCAAATTTACTTGCATGCACGTTACACGATCGGACGGTGCACAGTATTGACACCGTTTTATCCGTCTGCCTTTTAAAAACAAAATATCAAATTTTCAGTAGCTGTGTCTCTATAGAGACTTCGACATGCAACCGCAATTATTCTCAAAAGAACAAGCATACACAAAGAAACCACGCTTTAAAGCCCTCTTATTTCATCGCGGATCATGACACGGTTTAAACGCAGTGTGTGGCTTTACAAATGACTGGTGGAAGTTTTGAGTCGATTTTTCGCCGCTATGTTTTAAAGATTATAGCCTATATTCAATACAGGTTTTAGTAGGCTTGTCAAAATATGGCGAGAAAATTAATATCTTAACAGGCAAAGCTTCAGCAAAAAGTTTCAGATGCATCGTTCTCCCCAATGGTGCTGAACTCATTGCGTTCACTGAAGATTTACAGTAAATACACAAGTTGGCTGTTAGGTGTTTTTTAAATTATTTGTTAGTGCTACTTTTAAATAAAGTCGTTGTAGCCAATTTATCCCATTTCTATCGAGTAGAACGTCACCAAATGTGGCAGTCGTAGTATTGTAAATTGTAGCATTCGGTAGTAAATCAAAATCCTGGTGCATCTTTGATTTTAAAAAAATAAGCTATCATTTGTAAACCACCAACTGCCTGCCTCTGCCTTTGATGCTCCTGGAGGGAAGCACAGTGCTGCCGCGCGACAGATACCGAAAATAATCGACTAACCTTGACCCGACCAATATTGCCACTCACTCATTTGCTCGCGTTTTTAATTGTTTTCTCTTCGAACGTTCGGGTTCCTTTCCTGGTCGTTTCGTTCTACGGGTCGCACCGATTCTCCCCGGTTAGCAGTCGTATAGTCCTCTCAACACGTTTTCAAGACAATTCGCTCTTGTGATTCTCTCGCTCCGTCGCTAGTCTGTAGTGCGGAAGCTACTTTTATTACTTTGAGAGGCAACCTCCCCCCACCCCCTTCTACTTCACAGCCCAGATAATGTCATCGCGTACTGTATGTTACGAGGTGTCATTGTTAAAATGGGTGTATTGTTTATCTTATTTTTCTAAATCTATTTTACCAATTACCCCCACCCTCTTTGAACTTGTCATCGACCTGCCAATTTCTGTTTTTTTTTCTTTCTTTGTGAACGGCCCACGTAATCGTTCTACGTTATTTGAAACGGTATACGCTTATAACCTCGCGCAAAATCCATTCTCTGTCAAATAGGAGCCATGTTCAACCTATTATCGCAGTCTTCGCTAAGCCGTGTTGGCTGTATCTATGCGCCGACCTGTCATTCCTAGCTGATTTACTGTTTAACGTGCAGAACCTGCCTGTCCTGTATTCGCAATACGATTATTTCTCACGCCGTGTTTGGTTTCGAAACGGCTCCATTCTTTCCGTGCCTCGTGCGTACGCGCAGACACCACACTAACTGTTTGGCCACCGTGTTCCTGCTCCAGGACTACTGATCAATGTCCACTGCTACGGCTTGCTTTACACGCCCCCAACCCCCCGTGCCCGCCGCGCCGCGCTACTTGTCCTCTTCCCTGTCGTACGTGCGCGCTCTGCCCCCCTAAAATTCCCGGTCCATTGGCATTCCTTAGTCTATTTTTCAGTGTTGTCCACCTCTCCTGTTCACGGCTTTCATTAAACCAGTCTCTCTCGCTCTCTCCCGCTCTCTCTCTCTCTCACACACACACACACACACACACACACCCCACATACACACACGCACACACACACAAACCCTCCCTCCCCCTTTGCCTCTTGTCCGGCCCCCTGATCTCTCTGTCCATTGGCTTCTCCGGGTCTACTTTTCATGCCCAGCCCCTAATGAGTGTCCATTGGTCTTGCTATTTCCATTCCCTCCTCCCACTCCCCGGCTTTGCCCTGCCTATGTTTTGTATGTCTGTGTCCATCCATCTCCTGACGTTCAAGTTCGCAGGACGTCACGTCCGCACTTGAACTTGCAGCTCAGGGGGGCTTTTTTTTGTGCCATTTTTACATCTCTCTCTTTTCAAAAAAGCCATGACGGCTATCCCGCAATCCGTCGTCTCCGCGCCATCTTTGTATTATTTCTAATTTATTTTGGATGTCAAAGGCATTGATGAAGATATTTTCACTGGAGTCTCCCTTCTAACCCGGCTCTCCCGATGTGAACCGAGCAAAAAGCCACCACCAACCACCATGTCTCGCCGTAAGCAAGGCAAGCCCCAGCACTTAAGCAAACGGGAGTTTTCGCGTAAGTAAAATATTAAAAAAATACCCTTATCCTTACACTTAATTTCCACTAGCACACAAAGCGATTTCTCCAGTACAGAAGAGCGTCAGTAACTGGATTTCTGGGTGACGGTGTAGTGGACATTGGACAGCGCGGATCGTAGTCAAGTGGACTTGCACTGAAAAGCATGGCGAGAATCCTTTTCTCCGAGACATACCTATACGAGTGCCTTTCCCCGCTAAAACTTGACCGAAAAAGTTTTAATTTTCAGCATGCACCCTTTTTTAAACCGGACTATTTTGCAGTAGAAATGTATTGTTAAATGCAAGCGGGCTTCGTGCCCCCGTTGCTTTAGCCACTTGAGGGCATATTGTAAGGTAGGTGATTGTGCTAGCTAGGTATGTGTATACTTTACCACGCTTACATATGGTTGATATATCGAATGGAGGATCCCGCAAGTCTGTGTCTTTACCGCCGCGAGAGGATTTCCCTCCTCGTGCTATTTTTTGGAAGATTTTCAAAAAAGTTGAAGTGGATTTTGATTGGGAAAAATCTCGTGTTCGACTGTTTACAAGCACCGCGTGCGCGGACCTCCACTCAGCGGCAGCTTCGAAAGCGAGGAAATAGAAATATTAATATTCTTATTATTCGACTCGCCGACAAATGTATCCGACGATTGGACTTGAAAAAAATGTAAATGTATATTTGATGCTCTTGAGGGGGGAAAGAAAACATTGTTAGAAACGACTCAAAAACGGTGTGAGTTTTCATAAAGAGGAACAGGAACACGGCGCTGCAATATTTTCTTTTTATTTTTGTACATGCATTTGTGGATCGTTTATATTTTATGTGTTCTTTAAACGGAGACCATAAGGTAAGGCAATCTCTATTCAGTGCGTATATATATATATATAGTATGCGCGCATGCACATACCACAGAGTAGGTATACGTGGTGCATTTCGCTGCTTTAAATCTTTCGCCACTTAAACAGATAAACAGATAGGATTTTTGATAATCTAGCATTTGGTGCTTATTTCGGTGCAATATACATATTATCAAACAGATACACCGTATTATCACTTGACGCCTTAGGCAGAGCGCGTTGGCCTTTTGACTTCGACATTGGTAACTTTAAACACGTTTTATTCAGACATTTATTCCGATATAGCTACTTTCCGAACGGTGCATCGGGTAGCCTGTTAAGACACGGTAAACTTGACGAGAAGTCCGTTTCGCCCGTATTTCATCGTTGCTTGTCGTAAAAGATTGGTCGCCTGCACGTATTGCATTACTTTTCCAGTACGCCTGCTTTTGGGCACATTTCAAATCGCCACATCGTAGCGTATCGCTTCTTCCTATAGTGTTTCTCCACTCCATGTTAAGTTATGTTTGTGTCGGTGCGAAGACGTCTGTGTGTGCTCTACGCGCAGACCTCCGTTTCTTCGGTCCGTCGCTAGGAGGCAGAAGGCGATCATAAACAAAAAATGAACTTGAACCTGATCACTTTCTCCGCCACCTTAATCTACATGTCTTGGCTGTATATTCAGACTATAAGAAGATACGTGGGCTATAATACGCCTTTGTGGCACGTTTATTCACACCATTCGCCCTCTTGGCGTCAAAACTCGTGTTCTTTTCCATTCGAACTTGTTAAATGGATTTGAATTAAACTTCCAACGTATTGTTCCAGTATAGTTTTAAGTGAAAATGTTTATTGCTTTGTTCGATAAACCGGGCTAATCGAAAATGGGGCCGTACCCAGCGACGCAGAACGGCAGCATATGTAATTTCGGTGTGTTGCTTGTTACTTATTCATATTTAGCCACACAAATGACTAGATTGACTTTTTTGTTTTAATTTTAGGCCTTTTCTTTCTTTCTTTTTTTCCCCCCCCGGCCCTATGCATTCATTGATGAAAAATGTTCCGCTTTAAGTACAATGGCTATTGTAGGCCAGTGGACATTCAAATCGTGATGCCGCTTCTGTGGGACTTGTTTTTTGTTTTTCTCTGCCAGTGTTTTTAAAAGCTGCAATTTGTTTTCTGCCTCAAGCATCAAACTTCAATAGGGAACATGACACACACAACAACAACAACAACAACAAAAAATGGTGCTATCTGACATATGGTTTAGTCCGCACGTGCACCAGGGTACTTTATTGTTCAATTTTCCATAGTTCCTTCCGAGACTGGTCAGATTGTTTTACAAACGTAGCCTATTGCTAGGCTATTGAGTGCTGTGTGTAGCTGTGCACATGGTCTCGCTTTTCAACTGCGTTCAGCTTTGTTTTCTTTACAGTCTGCTGGGCCCCGAAAACATACAAACCTACAAACCTGATCCTTTCAAGCAAATGCTTGTAAACTTTGCTATCGTATTTTCTGTGGCAAGGGCTATCAACGACATCTTTACGGATTAATTTACACATGTCCCACAATTTATCTCAAATCAGACTTTTAATGACTCCAGGAGTGTTGTTATTGTTTTTATTTTTTTAGCGAAACAATTGTAACGCATCACCCTTAAGCAATATAAGTGTTCACGTTGGCTTAACCTGTATTATATTGTCAATATGTTTGAATTTAAATGTATTTGGACATTTCCCCTTACGGGTTTTTTATAAATTCGAAAATGTGTGGGGAAAGGTAAAAAAAAAAAAAAAAACGAAAGTCACATGATATTTAAACGAATATATGTTAAATTATGTCCTGGGATCGGATGAGTAATTATTTTAGTCCTACTGCCCGTGATTTTTGTTTCAGTAGAGGCGCATAGAAAATTAGGTTTTGATACAGACAAAAAATTGCAAGACGGAGAATGATTCCATGATGAAGGAAACTATAGATCCATTACAGATGTGTTAAATGAAGAAGCTGTGTGTGATTACAAAATGAAAACAAACAACACACTGTTGTCTGGGACCAGTAGCCTACATGGTGTCATTTTCTGTAAAGCAAGAGAAACGTTCTGGTGAGTGTAGGTGTATTTAAACGTGTATAACACCCCCCCCCCCCACCCCCCCGCAATTCCTGTGTTTGACCTGACACAGAATTTAGGGTGGTACCGGCGGCGGTAATTCATCACGCTATTTCTATGTCCTAGTTCGAGCGCAGATGTCGTGTAGAATTCCTATTTCAAATGTTTTCACGCTGCACGTCTGGGAACTACTCCACTTACACCCATAAATATCTGGTCTGGGCCGGGCTGGAACAAATTTAACCTCGGTTCACGAGATCCCGGCACTTTTTTTTTTATCAAAATGTATTCCAATCAACCCTTAGTCAAATTAAAAATCTATTTTTTGATTCTCTGTGGTTTTAGGTTCATTAAAACGCGAAATTGGCGGCGTAATAAAGAGGGTCAAGCTATTTAATCGTTAGGAAGCTCGCGCAGGATGCCTTCACCTCTGTACGCATCTTTAAAACTTTAAAACACAAGGAGCAGTACAGCCAAGTGCATACTTTTTTGTTCTCTGCTTTTTGCATGGAACTTCACACTACTGTTGGCCATTCTGTCAATCATGTAGGCATTGAACAGAATCCGTGGTCTCACGATTATGAGAGGTCACTCTTGAGAGAACTGTTAGATGTTCAAAAAATGCTAATCCCAGATTCTGCTCTTAAAGCCCCTGAACGCTCGAGACTGCGTTCTGATTTCCGGCTGTGAAAGAGATTATCGAGGAAATAAAAGTCACGTACACCCACACACACACACACACACACACTGGCACGTTCCTGGATTGAACATACACCGTTTCCCAGTTTAGACATGTGTTGGGCACATTTTAAATGGCCTTCCATTTTAAGATCAGGGTAGCCTGGGCGGGAGAGAAGAGGGGAAAAAAAAAATATTTAATGAGGCAGACTGAAAGCAATTTATTTAAATGCCGTCTGATGTGTTCATTTTTACCCCTGAAATGTTTCCTGCCGCCGTCCTACCTCACTGCCATGGTTCTCCCCGCATAATTCTGCCATGTGTGATATTTTATGGATCCTTTTCATGCCGAAATGGAACGTGTAAAGGTTTTTTTTTTTTTGTTTTTTTTGTCGAGTCCCTAAATTCTGTAATCAATTTGTACACTTCTGATATCTTTGTCTGTACTAGAATCAAAGTGAAATGAAGAGTTGAGTTACAGTGCTGATGTTTATCAAAGAGTGCGTATTATATTTGCATCAGATTACTGCTTTAGGTGTAATATTAGATATGTTACTCTGAGAGAAACTGAGATCGGTAGTGTTTTGTGATGTCAACATCCTTTTACCCAACAGATATATTTTTAGTGTGTGTGTGTTTGTGTTTGATTGATCTCTCTTGCATTTATCATGTGTTTTAAATGTCTCAGCACTTTGACTCATATTTAGTGACCACTCCCGCTTCAACAGAATAGCTGTTTATTTCTCTTCAAAGATTTACTTCCTCGTGAAGCACAAAACTTTAATTAAAACTGACATTTTAAATTGATGCTACCAGCTCCTCACCACGTGTGAATCGGATGCCACTGCTTTTGTTCTAAACCAGCAATGATGAAAAACGAAAACCTAGTGTTTTTTAACGTCCTGCAGCTTGTTTTTTTTATACAGACGCTGCCACATACAAATATAGCGCACACAAAAAAAAAAGCACGTCATGTGAATTTTATTTGCTGTTTTTTGAATTTTTTGGCCTTTGGGTATAGACTGTGGAACGTTCCGGTCTCCGATGTTCCGTCTTAACTGTCTGCATCCCTCCCTCCCCCCTCTCTCTCTCTCTCTCCCTCCCTCCCTCCCGTGATGCCCCCCACCCCCCCCTCCCCCTCCAGCCGAGCCCCTGGCGGCCGTTCTCCCGGATGATCAGCCGGAGCGCGGGGCGCTGGCGTCTCCGGGCGGGGCCGGCGGGGACCAGGACCTGCTGACCTGCGGGCAGTGCCAGACGCACTTCCCCCTGGGGCACATCCTGCTGTTCATCGAGCACAAGCGGCGGCGCTGCCACGCCGGGCCGTGCCAGGGCAAGGCCGCCACGGATAGGCCGCCGTCGCCGAGCCCGCCCCCGCTGCCGGGCCGGTGGGGGGGGGGGGCGCCGCCGCGCCGCCGTCCCCGTGGAGGTGGGCGTCCAGGTGACGCCGGAGGACGACGACTGCCTGTCCACGTCCTCGCGGGGGATCTGCCCCAAACAGGAACACGGCACAGGTAAACACGGGGAGGGGGGAGGAGGAGGGGGGAAAAACGAAAACGAAAGGGGTGTGTGTCGCCACAGGTGGGTGGGATGGCGACGGGGAGGGGGAGGGGCCTAGCGAAAGAGGCGCTGAATGTTCTCTCTCCTCTCGAGCCCGCGCGTACGCGTGTGTGTGACGCGTGGGAATCGTGGGCTGGGAGTCGGGCCTGCTCGCCGTCGCGGGCGGGGGGGGGGGGGGGGGTTTGGCGGGGTTTCGGAGAGAGAGGAGCTTGGCGGAACCCCTGGTGTGGCGGAGGGTCCACACGTCTGTCTCTGTTAACGGGACGTAATCGTCAGACGCTGGTTTTATTCGGATGGTCGGACGGACGGACGGGCCAGAGCAGGCCGCAGTTCATCCACTCTGGAACCCGGGGCGAGGGGCTGGTTGCAGGATTTAGGGCTGCTGTTTAGAATTAGAGGAAGCATTTCTGTGTTCTGTTTTCAGTTTTTTTATTATTATTATTATTTAGCTGCAGTTTTTAGTTTTTTACCTCCCAAAAAACTCAGCGCAGTGCCAGTATAATTCTATGCTATTATGTGGCTGTGACTTGACCGGTGGTTTTTGGCCACATATTTACCCTCCTTATATCATCCCACTCTCTGTAGGCCTCTGGTCAAACTCTGCGGCTTAATGTTTCTTTTTTCTTTTTTCTTTTCTTTCTCGGTGCTCATGAAAGTTCTGTGTGGGCAGTGAGAAGTGAGTAACTCTTCCTCAGATTTAACACTGAAAATCAGGACTTGAGGAAAGCTGGACCGGTTTCTTTCGGGGGGGTGTCGCGCGTTGGAAGACGCCGCAGCTGCGTGGGGACCAAGCCACGGGGATGGGGGTTGGTTGGGGGGGGGGGGCGCGGCGCGGCGCTGAAGGGGTTAACTCGGCGTTTCCGTAGCGATCCCAGGCCAGGCTGAGCCCGCCCTCCTCTCCCCACAGTAACCCGACACGGCCCCGCTGGCGGTGTGTGACATCACCCACCTGGAGTTTCGGTGTGCCGTTTGGTGTGATGGAGCAGGTCAGGGGGGATGGGGGGTGGGCGGGGCTGGTTTTAAGGAGTTGATGTGGTAGGAAGGAGCCCCCCCCCCCATCCCCCCCGCCTGTCCGCAGTCGGCCGCAGGTGTGCTGCCTGCGGTGATGCGTCTCGATTCCTTCGTGGTGTCGCGCGACCACATCACATGACCACGGCCTGTCTGTGTGAACGCGAAGCTGCAGATCATCAGTTAGTCCTGCTAAAAAAAATGTTTTTTAAAAACGAAAGAACATAGTAAAAGAGAAGAATGTCATTACGTTCGGTTGTCAAGGGAGATTCATTTATATATCGCAAATACACGCCACTAGTCGTTAGTATTTTTTCTTTGTTATATTTTAATTAAGGGCCTTCCGGGGGGGGGGGGGGGTCCAGGAAACGCTGTGAAGGAACCGAAGGCCCAAATAAACCCGTTTATCACTCCGGCTGTAAACAGCTCGGGATTCCTGGGGCTGAACTTTGACCGGAAGGTAGCCGTGCGCTCCCGTGACTCCAGACCCTGCTGCCCCCCCCCCCCCCCCCGGCGAGTATCGATGGGCTGGGTACGAGCACAGAAAACAATGGGGGGGAGGGAGGGGAGAGGGGGGGTCTTCTGCGGTGTTAAAAGAGGACCTCAGCCGTATTTCAGGGTGTCCCATGTACCGCGGTGTTCCACTGGCGCCGGTCACGTGTGCGCCTCTGTCCGGAGGGCGGGGCTCGCTCGCTCTCTCTCTCTCTCTCTCTCTCTCTCTCTCTCTCTCTCTCTCTCTTAATGACTTTCCCTGCGCTCGAAGGCTCTGTGTTGTGAGTGCGGTCTGCGTACCTGTGGGAGGCTGTTTTTCCCCTGGATGCTCCCCCTGGTTTTTTTTCCCCCCCTCACGCTCGAGTTGGCGTAGGTTATGTCCACGTCCACGCCGCCGCCGTCGCAGGTTAGACCCGCGCGCGGAGAGAGAGAGAGAGCTCTCCGGTGTTTGGGTGCGTCTCCTCGTCGGCGTTGCCCCGCCCCCGCCCCGTCCCGCCCGGCCCCGCGCTCAGACGGGGGGGCATTCTCTGGCCCCCGTTCCAGCTTGGCTGGGTTCCATCCCGTTCCTTTGCCAGTTGGTCCCGGCCGTCGGGTGCTCTCGACCGCCATTTTACAGATGCCTGACGGCTGGGGGGGGGTTCCCCTTGGCCCGAGCGGTCCTGGGGTATTTTCGGCTGGGCCCAGTATCTTATTGCCTTTTTATCTTCACCTACCCTGTTCATTAAACTGTGTCTTTCACCCCGAGCAAAGTGTGCTCCAGTGTTCCTTATTCTGGGCCTGTCCCTGTGAAGTGTCTGAGCAAGGAGTTATTTTTTTAAAACTCTAGTTTGGCCGTCCCGACTCTTGGGCCCCTAGTCCAGCCCTCTTTTATTTCGCTGGCTTGAAAGGCGTTGAGCATCTTCTTTCTTTATCATATTTTTATACATGTTTGTGTCAAACTACGTTAAACTGAAACAGCAGGCACAAGTGTGTGAGTGTGTGAGTGTGTGAGTGTGTGAGTGTGTGAGTGTGTGAGTGTGTGAGTGTGTGTGCGTGCGAGTGTGCGCGCGTGTGTGTGTGTGCGTGCGTGCGTGCGTGCGTGTGTGTGTGTGTGCGTGTGTGCAGGACGGTGGCTGGGTCATAATAAATACAGTCCAGAGTCGGTCGAGTCAGCGCTAGCTTGGCGCGCTCTGGCGCTAGCGGGGGTCGCGCGTCTCTCAGAGACGGCGGGGTGCTCCGCGCGCGAATTACCCGCCGGTCCGTTTGGGCGCGCTCGCCGCCGCGGTGCGTACGCACGGTCTCGCCTCCGTCAGCGGCAGCGGCCCGGCTATTCAGCTCATTTACATCATAATGCGCGCGGGGGTTCGGCTGATAGCGCTGGGTCACTGGCATTATGTGTTTGTGTTGTGCGTTTTTTTGTTTTGTTTTTTTTAAACCAATTTCGTGGGAATGGATCTGACTGTTCTTTGGAGAGAAAAAAAAAAAGACCCAAATAAATTAAAAAAAAAAAAACCCCGCCTGCTTTGGAGGGTTGCGCCGAACGGAGCTGAATTAATCGCGTTAGGAGCGAAGTCCGACGTGGTGTGATGTTTCTTTGCCGCCCGTTGTATAATTATGTACCTCCGTTTGTGTCTAAAATAAACTCGGGGGGGTGCGATGGCGAGGACGCTCGGGCCGTTGGCCCCCGGCTTCGTTTCCCTCGGTCCGCCCGTCTGGTGGGAGGAGCCAGTCGGTCCGCAGGTGGCTCGATTGTTCTGCCAGTTAGCCTGTCGCTGCCGCGGCGGCCATGTTGGTCGGGCGCCAGGTCGCAGTGAATGGAACGCGGGGGTAATTAAATACAGGCTATTACTACTATCGCGGCGATCGCTATTGTCGGCCGCTATTATTATTTTATTATAACGGCGTCTATTACCGTCGTTGTTATTACTGATGTGTCATTATTGGTATTATTATGAATTGTTTTATTTTTTTGTTTTGTTGATAATTATGACTGGCAGTAGAATGTTGAATGGGTCTGAGGGTGACGGGCGTGTGAACTTGGAGGACCCGTGGAGGGGAGCAGGTTCGGACTCTGATGTTCGTATGTGGAGCGGCGGAGGGAGGGGTGATGTAACATCCTATTTGCATATCCAGCGGCTGTGTTTGAAGGAGACGAGAAGCAGTACCTGTCAGGCTGGAATGGAGAGCATGTGCATCCCGCAAACAGACCCCCGTCTGGGGGGGGGGGGGACGAATCCGGGGGCCCTCCTGGAACGCGGGGGTAACAGACTAACCCCTCCCCCCGCAATTTACTTTCACTGCCTTTTTTAACGTGAGCGCCTGAAAGA